>NW_026534337.1:15160562-15397419 GCF_026225885.1 Hylaeus anthracinus
GAGAGAGAGAGAGAGAGAGAGAGAGAGAGAGAGAGAGAGAGAGAGAGTATGCGATTATTGTCGGAAAATCAGAAAACGAAGGATGTAAGAAGGATGTTAGAGATGATGAATTTCTCGTTTGGAAGGTTTGATCCTTCACTTGAAATTGAATTGCGAAATAAGGTGAACAATTACAAATGCAGTTCACCGATGTTCTTGCGAATAAAATGTAACTGGCTAGACCAGGCATTCTGAGCGCACGTGCTGGCGCGTGCACGCATGTGTGTTCGCAAGTTTAAATTCGATCGGTTCGCAGTTCGGTTCGTAGTGGAATTTATAGACACCAGTATTTATATTTAAACTCGCGATAGTAGGTGTTTCCAATGAAATGTATATCTTTTTCGTTAGGAGAGACAAACGTTTCTTTTTCTTTACATGTCTTTTTTTTTTGGATAGATGAAGTCTTTCGTTGAAGAATGATTCTCATCGAGCATTTCCGTACCCGAAACGTCGAACACATTCCTCGTCGAAATATCACTCGAGCACGTAACAGTATTACAATTACAGGCAGTGATAAAGCACAATGGAAAGCCTCGAGGTTTTAACAATATAATTTGCCGCTATTTGAACGCGTATCGTGTATTGTGATATACTGATAATAATGTTGTTTGCGTTTATTCTGCGCGCGTGAGTATGTATGCGAGTTTGCGTGTGTATTTATATATATACGAGACTTTGTCGGAAGTTGTGGAATTGAAACTGTTCCTAACGCGTTCGAGAATAGAAGTTACGGGATACGATTCTACCCAGGAAGGGTGCGAACAGGCAATTGCACCCCCTGCTGCAAATAAATATTAAAGAAATAATATATGTAGCAATATATATTTGTTTATGTGATCAATAAAATATACTGAAAGTTTGAAAACAATTCGTCTCATTGTATCTTTATAAGTAATTCCATAATATATCTGCCATAAGTGTTTCTACAGTGAGCTCCCTTTGATACTCAAATTATTCGATTGTTTATTGATTTTTTGCAAACAATGTATGCACTTTAGCACTCCTGGAATAAAGAGAACCGCTAAAAATTTGAAATATTTCAGTGCTGCCACCCAGCGGAAAACACCGGAAGCTTAACCGTGAGTATCAGAGGGTACTAGTTTTCGATCATAAAAAGTGCGGAACATGCCCCTGTAGATGGCAACCAATGCTAGCTAGTTTTTAGGGATGGTGACTACATCGTAGGCGCACAGGTGCGCTTGTTATGTAGCACCAATCATGAGCTTGTTTGTTGTTTCGGTTGATTCGATTGATTTGCAACATTGTTCACTTTGCCAAAATGCAAAATTAGCCAGAATTCCGAAATGTACCGAAAATTAGCCCCTTGAATTGGGCAACCTGTACTGACAGATCTGTCGGGCCGGTTGCCTGTCAGCAGGCGCAAACGTGCCACCTCTTCGGATATCATGTTCTTCTGATACCAGGAGTAAAATTCAGACACGATTTAGATACGCACGCCTTTGTTAGATATTAACCCAAGTTAGCCAGTTTTGAAGCCTGTTTGCCATCTCCTACGCGCTGGGCTGCCCCTGGGATGCGGCAACCTACAGTAGTCGGCTTGTCGTGTCGGTTGCCGTCTAGTAGGCGCAGGGATGCCCCTGCTATGCGGCAACCTTGTAGTAGACGGTTTGTCGTCGGTTCGGTTGTCATCTCGTAGGCGTAGAGGTGCCCCTGTCACGCGGCAACCTATGGTAGGTTACTGGTCTGTTTGGTTTGCATCTTGAAATCGTCGCGTACTCGATTGTACAAGCACTATGTTGGACTACGTTTTTTTTTTAATAAAAATCATAATCAAATAATAATTTAAGAACTTTATTACAGAAAATATATCGTTATTAATACTTTCTATATTTGAGTTTTGTTTTGACTAGTACAGTTGGGAAAGAACTACCTTAAACTACATACTTATGGCTATTGTTTAGCGTACGATTTTTTTTTAATTATTTAATATAAAGACACAAATCAACTCTAACATAAGCAGTCATTCGATCGGTTAGGAACGGTGTTTCGTTTCTTAATATAATCCAAGTACAAAACTTGTGGCTTCAACCTCGTATATCGTTCATGATTACATCCGCGAATTTGTCCTCTAGATTTCGCACCCACAATTTTCCTAACGGTAAGTCTTTACGTTTCACGAAGTTTTTTGATATCAGTCGCTCGTATTCTCACGTTACGGCTCCCACGGCGTCAAAGGTCGCGTGAAATATCACTTGTCCTCCGGCGTAACGGAGAAACGGTAGAAACGGGTAGACACTTTGTGAAGATAACTACGATTAATTTTGATTGATTTCGCCTGCGGTCCCGCGATCACGCGCATCGCTCCAGTATGAGTTTCCCCGACTCCTCGTACTCCTGTCGCGACAGCCACATCTGCTGAAAGGATCCAAGGGAGCTGAGAATCGATCCTCCGATCCAGGCACCGTAACGTCGCTCGCTGGGGCTATTCGCGCTAATTATTTTCAGTCTCATGCTCTGGAAAAATAAGTAAATGCTAAATCAGTATTGCGCGAATATCTCAATTAAATCAGACTAAGCTTTCGATAAAAATTGTCTACTCACTGGAGGAGTTTTGCTGCCTAAATCTCTATTCAGCCTTTCGCTGAAACCTTGCAAGCAGGAATTTCCACCCGTGACCACAACGCTTCCGTACAAGCTCTGAAACAACAATAAGTTTTCAAACTTTTCATCGCCGTTGGATCTTCAGCTTCGACTAGAGTATACTCACCGGTCTGATGTCCATGTCGCACATGCCCACGCTCGTGGTGACCAATGGTCCAACGCCAAGAATACTCGCACCCACACCTTTCACGTTGCTCGGGTCGAATAGCGCTTCGGGGATCATCAGCCTCACCGAGCCGAAATCGTCGTTGTAACCGGTTGGGAACTCGTAGTGCTTCATTGGCAGGGCGTTGGCCATGTCCTCGTCGTACGGGCTGTCCGAAACTTGAAGACAGTTCATTTGAAAGTCTTGCAGGAGCTCTCGGACCATATAGCTCAGCCAGGAAGACGACGGCTGGGGTCCTGGTCTTCTTACCCAACGTGGCGTCTCTCTCTCTCGGACTATGTCTGCGTAATTTATTAAACATATTTTCCACTTTAGATGATACAGAAACCTAGTGGAACACAAGTAGATGCTACTACGATGCGATCATTGAACGAATTTCATCTATTTAAACGCTTAAAAACAGATTTACCTTTGCTAGCGACCAGGCAGGCGGGCACCAGCTCGATGTCCTTCTCCTCGAAGAACTGCCTGCACTGCATGGTGACAAAATCACCTCCCAAAGGACTCTTGACGATACCTTGAGTGATGACGTAGCCGTCGTGTACGGGCACCGCGCTCGTGTGTGTCGCGCCGCTGTCGACGACCATAGCTGTCGATCTTCCGTTCGCGTAAGCCGCTAGAACCGCGTTCTTGCAAATGTACATGGCGGGAACGTTGAACTTCTCGAACATCAGCTCCAGTAGCTTCTCACGTTTCAGCCTGGTGTTCCAGGGGCATTCGGTCATCAGGATCGGATGGTGTTCCGGGAGTGCGTGCAGACGTTGCTTGTAGGCGTACTCTGTTAGGCGCTCGAACATATCCCAACCCTCGATCATGCCGTCCTGCATCAGGCTGATCAAATCCATATCTACGGAAGAAGCGATCGAGTTAGACGAGATCATTCGTAATTAATTCATTCGACAGGAGATACTAACAATTTTGTGGAAAGGCGACTTTCGACGATCTCGTTGCATTTTGCGGTATAACACGTATGTTAAAGCCGCGAAAATGTTCTTATAGAGAAGTCAAAAATTGTGTTGAAGTTATCTTCTTGTGAACAAGATGAAAATTCGTTTCGTTTCATTGTTACTTCGATCTTGTTATATTTTTTTTTTAGGTAGAGTAAACTTCTCGTGTCTTCGATATCTTCGCATTTCATTCGATTGAACAACACGAAGTCAAACAATTATTTGATGTAAGTTTATGTTTATTACGATTAGAAACCTACCCTTCTTTCGCACTTGAATAGCCGTGACGTCGATGTTGTAGTGCTTCCTGACAGTCGGTGTGCCGTCTGGTGTTTCGATGGTGTCCTCCCATATCCCGAGGGTGGTCGGAATTTCGGCCTTTGGAGTGTCCTCACCGCCATAACCAACGCGAAGGCTTTGGTGTCCAACGTCGAAAATGATAGCACCAACCTCGTCTGCGGGAAAATCGTAACGGTTAACCGTGTCCTTGACCGACCAGACCACGTTTTTTATCGTGAAAAATGCGAGCAGCGTAGCACATACCTCCACCGTAGATACCACCGCTCATAGTATCTGAGAGAAACGGGCGATCCGCGCATGCTCGACAACCCTCTTCGACCTCACCGGTCCATACACACCACCCCCTCCTCCCTCGAACTTGCAACGAGGATTCTGCGAGGCTCCCTATAGTCCTCCTTATGCATATCCGAATCGACGATCAGATGAAACGTAAAACACGATCGATCACCAGCGTGTTTGCCAAAGCACTTCCGCGACACGCACGAAGGGGTAGTTGACCTCGAAAGCTGACCGAAACTCGGATTGGGGCATTTTGTTTAACGATAAAGTTTGTACTAAACCAGAAGGTTGAATTGTCGAAGAACAACGGGTTACTTTGTTTTCGATCGTACAGTCTTGAAGTGGAAGGTAACAGGTTTCGTTGTTCTTGCTTTTATATGCTTGAAATAAGCTTTCGCAAGATTTTCATCGTAAAGATGACCGAAGCAGGTACGCGCGATAGTTGTGAGAGGTAGTTTTCTTTTTGCTGTTATATTGTGAGAAAATATATCGGTGGTAATGAACGGGAGAAGGGATGAGAACATGAAAGAGACGGTGGGGGTTCCATTAATGGAATTAGTGTTGTATATTTTACAAAGTAAATAGAATATAAACAATCTAAAGTCGTCTAAAACACAATAGTACGAGTTTCGTGGTAAATCATTTTCATATATTATAAAGTATACGATTTGTCAACAGATCCATATCTCTTCTTTTGTCTCCCGCGGTATCGAAGGGTGGACCCGGGTTCCGACATAACGAGAACACGAGACAAAAATCATCGTCGCATTGCCGAGTGAACGGTCGATCGGCAGTAAACAGTGAACTGATTCGATGGCAACGAATGCATAGACTCGACGGGTTTCCCGTATTATTTATCATTTTTTGTTACAACGACGGTCGAATATCTCAACGGCGCTCCTTTTATTTTGCCGTTTCCGGTTTCCATATCGCATCTGATCGGTCCGTCGATCGTTAATCGACGCGCGGTATCGAGGACGCGGGTACGTTTCGTATCCCGCGTTCGCGCTTTTGGGCGAGGTACACGTACGTACAGATAGCATGGTAGTATAGACACCTTACAGACAATATTGTTTTTTTATTTTTTCTGTTTTCAACGGTAAGTTTAACGCTATACGTCTCGCTACTAAACGTTTCAGTCTCTTGGAATTGAAACGACACCGATGACAACGACGAATTATCATTTTCACTTTATTTCTCTCTCGTCTGTCTTCGTTACTTTCTTACTTTATACACGTATAACACATCGTTCCTCGTGGAAACGTGAACAAAACCGCACGCAGGCTTCCATCGGGACGACGATCGCATCGATTTGTATCGCGCCGGGCGAGTATCGGTCGCGCGTGAAAAAGGACGACGTTCGTAATGGATAAAACGAGTAGATAAAACGATCTACGGAATTGGAAGACCAAGTAAACACGTAACAAACCGCGTATTGCTCGCTGGGATATGCACTCGATACGATGAAATCGTTTACCGTGATCTTACCGGAATCTAGTCTTAACGATAGGACGATTCGCGTTAATCGACGTGTTAATCGAAAACGATTCGAGTCTTCGTTACGTATAAGTATGTATAATAGGAGTGTTTAGCGGAAGTTGTTTTCCGAATCGTTCGCAGTGAAATGTTACACGTACGAAGGAGGATCAGCGTTTCTGGACAACGGAACAGCACGCGCTGTCTTTTTATCCAGGAGCGTAATCGAACTCGAAGGATAGCATCGAATGTTATTTCGACGGCCAGCAAAAGAATCCTGCTTGTTCGAGTAGGACGCGTAGAATTTCTTACACGATAATTGTTGCCTTTAGAACGGAACAGCGGTTGAAAAAATTGTTCGTTAGGGATAACTCGAACGTTCGAAGACGTTAATCCCGATCGAGTTCTCGCCACGGTCGAGGGACAGCGCGATTCGCTCCAAGTCCCTGGAACGAAAAATACATATATGTAGGTATACCGAAAGCGAACGGCGGTGTCGCGCGGTCGCGGGTTCGCGGAAATTCGAACGAACTGGCAGTTCAAAAGAACACATAGTCGAGTCGGTGGGTGTTCGTTCTCGCTAGGATAACGACCGACACCCTTTTATCAACGTAGGCCAGGAACACGAACAGTGGGAGTACATTATTCGGTGGCCCCAGTAGACGGTGGCCAGTGTAATTAACGAAAGACGGACCACGGTTTCTTCCACTCCTTTCTTCCTCTTTCACTCTTATTCCTTACAATGCAAGTTTGTATGGGGTTTCGTTCGTTTCGTAGTTTCGCGCGCAGCATCGTGTGAAGGAGGGGTTCGTCGTAGGCTTTACGCTTATTTACACCGCGATTACGAAGTCACGGACGTTTCGTTGGCTACTGTGGCCGCGATCGAGGTCGCATTCGGCCTCGCTTAGCTCAAACGCGTCGGAGAACCCCGTGGGTGGGTCCAGCTTGGGGATGAACAGGCTTCCGGATCCGTCACGCTCCTGGTCCCGATTGGAACAGGAATTGCTCGACTGGTGCTTGGGATTGCCAAGCCCGGAGATTGGGCCGAAGTTGGAACGGGTCTCCTCGCTGGTATGACGCGCCAACTGTAACATCCTGATCGGACACACGATCCATTATTTTCCATTCGTGATCGATCACGAACTACCTACCGCCTACAAAGTAACGTTGTTTTCGTACTCACTTGGGTCTTCCCCTTCCAGGAAACGATTTTCTCTCAAAAATCGGTGAGGGTTCTGTAGACGTGCTAGATTCTGGTCCATGGTACAGGAAGTCTGGGAACAGAAAATGGAGCGGTTTTCCTCAGCGAACGAGGGGATGAGCGTCCCCGTACCGTTCTATTTCCCCGATCTCGTTCCGACGCGGCGTTTCGCGTTACGAACAACAAGCTTGCGAATGCTCGGTCACATATTCGGTGCACTCTAACGAACGTAAACAGGCAACGGGAACGGATGGTACATATTCCGGTGGTATTGCGGTGCGTGGAATTGTCTCGCGGCGCTCCTCTCTCCTCCTCTTTTGTCGTCGCTGTCTAGGAATATATCGTCGAACGAAAAGATCCCGGGAAGGAGCGCGAGAAGCGCGCGAGACAGAAAGGATCCAACCAACCAGACAGATCAGAAAGTGAGAGACGGAAAAAGAAGATAGAAAAGGCGTAAACCGAATAGAAGGATGAAAGATTGCATACTGTGGACACGCGAGTCGGCCGCAGACACCGAGTGGTGCGAATCGACGAGGTGATTGGAAGACTCGGTTCGGCTGCTGGTCCCGACTTCCGTGTCGCTATCCGAGCCCAGGGTGTCGTATTCCTCCGACTCGGACTTGCCCTGACTGACTTTGTGCGTTTTGTGCAACTGCGCAGAGGACGAACGGCCTCCGCGCACCTTAGTGTACCGGTTGCAATCCGACTGCAATCAGACGGAATTGTTTTTTCGATAAATTGGCACATCGCACGAGGAAACGAGGAGACGCGCTACACCGATATCATCTCGTTCAACGATCATCCGCCCGTGGCAGCTACGAGATTTAACGATCTACGCTAGAGTCAACGAAAGAATCGGCTTGGCTGGAGGAAGAACTTTCAGGAAAGAGGAAACCCCTACTCCGCGCCTTGCGTGTCAGAGGTAAGTCTTCCGAGTCGATCCTTTCGTCGATGACTCCGTCATAGATTCGTAGTCTTTACGAATCGAGAAATTGATGCTCGGTTAAGTCCTATTACCGTACGAGAAATCGTTGCTTCACGCCTTGAGTAAAGTTGGGAACACCTGTCTATTCAGAGCCGCAAAGAAGTATTAACTTACAACTAAAATCGGTTCTCGAAACATCTTTAATTCGAAGGTTTAAGGAGGGAAATAGGTTTATGATTATGTTTTTTGTTTAGTGTCTTGCATGAATTTTTTTTTAGCAAGAAAGGAATGCATATAATTTAATGAAACTTTGAGAACATTTTATACGTGTATTCAAATAAATATTGTAATTTTTTGGAAGTAAATACTTACAAAAAATGATAATATTTACTTGAATATATATATACATAAAATGTTCTCAAAGCTTCATTGAATCATATACATTCCTTTCTTGCTAAAAAAAATTCATGCAAATCGCTAAAAAAAAAAAAACGTAGTTCTAAACCTATTTTCCTCGTTAAGGGAGCACTAATTTTTCAACCCGGGTTCTCTATGCGTTATCGAACAACGAAAACACAGTCGCACAAGATGATCCGTCAGAGAGAGCACTTGTCTCTTACACTACAGCTAAACTATGATACCAGTTGGCGAGATATGTGTAGAATGGCGAATATACATGTGAGAAGTATCGCTTGCGTCGGTGTTGCGGTTCCTCGATGGACTGATCAGGACAGATGCGAAACGAAGCAAGGTGGGACCAGCAGTCACAATGATCGATTCGCTATGATATGATGCACACCTGTTCTACTCGATCCGCGCGTCTCTACTGCGTCTTTTGCTAAATTGTCACGGCAACCGTCGCCGTCGGCGTGTTCGCGTCGACGTTTCTCGATAACGTCTCTTATTCGACGTCGCGGGAAAAAAATATAAACAATCGTCGTGCCGATGACAATTTCTAAACAATCCCCGAAGCCAGGCGGTTGTGCGCGCGAATTGCAATGTGCGATTGGGATTGCAACGGTGTTGTCGCGCGTGGAGCAGAAATTGGTGCAACATGCTGAAGCGAATTTGTACATCCTTCCCCTCCAACGCTCAACGCAGTTCGTTAACGTTTAGTACTTTTGTTCGTTCGGGACAACACATAATGTCGTTGGTAGGAAGTAAGCGAAGCGTTAACGAGGGCCGCAGACGCAACAATTTTTGTATACAGTACTTTGTACAATTATACACCGTTCGACTCAACGTACATCCTTACGTCTGCGGCCAGTTTAAGAGGAAAGTTTCTTTTAGGAAGAGATAAAAGGTCGTATGTACGTACGTAACACTATGTTGTCGATGGACTTTACGTCAGTGTATACTACTGATCCCATGTGCAAAAGCTCTAAACGATCAGTGAGTTATTATAATAGAAACGCAAACGCGTGTACACGACGTACGAGCTTCTATCCGAAATAATTGAACGTCGTCCCGATTGTACGAGATCGTCTGCGTGCCTGGACGAAGGAACAGCATGCGGTGTACGTATACAAGTGTGTGTTTTCGCACTAGCTCGATGCTCTCGGTTGCGTAGTTGCGATAGGTGAATGGTGGGAAGCAATCGTGAATGACAAAAGCGAACTGAAGAGCGGACGATACCTCTCGTAATTGTAGAGTGTCGGCGGTGGATAGTCGAGGATCGTGATAGACGAAGGTCTGAAGAGGCGCGGCGGAATTACAGCGGCTGTCGCCTCCTGGCGGGACGCTTTCCTCCAGTTGGAACGTGGCGTACGGGTAAATGTCCTCGGAGTACTCTGAAATCATTTTTTTAAACGGCACTTCATCCTTGATCAGTCTCGAGCCTGTCAATAATCTGTCATTGTATCGAGGAATGAAATAAAGTACGGATATCATATTTACCTGGAATTTTTTCCAAAGTAGCCATCTCGTGTATCGGCGAGCGTAGAGGTTTACGCACGGTGGCGTAATACTGCTCGCGCTGCTCCATGTTTTGCTTATTGTCTAAGGCGGCCGCGGTTTGGGCGTCGTGGAGGCTAGCGATTTCCCCTATAAACGGACCTACGGTCATCGTCATTAAACGTTGCGGTCCGTGGACCTACGCGCGAGGTGCTTTCGCAACTACGCCTGTAAGGCCCACTGTCCACGGAGGCGTCGCTGCATCGGCAACGTAAATATAACGCTTCGTGGACAGTGGGCCTTAATCACCAAGGGTATCTACTAACGTTTCCGGAAACAGTAGAATACGGCACCAGCGGCGGCGATGACCGCCAGAGAGCTCAGGATCAGGGGAATGATGAGCTTCATATCCGAGTAGACGGACGTGTGGTGCGGTATGAAGTGATCTATCTCCACAGCCGGTATCGTGCTGCTGGTGTGAGGCTGCAGAGTCGTTATCCTGTATTCGGCCACCGAGAACCCCGCGTTATTGTGCGCCCTTATTCGGATGTCGTAAGTCGTTCCGGATTGCAGCTCGCTGAGGGTGTACGTTTTCTGTACCTGGAAAACGAATGCCATAGCTATTAGTGAAATCGAATCGAATCGAGTGTTTCGAGTAATTCATGGATCGGCCCGATACCCTCTTTAATATTACAGACGATGCGCGTTTGAGCTATTTTTTCAAGTTGCTTGTACCTCGATGTTATTCGACACCAACGTCCAAATGCCTTCTCCGTTCTTCCTGTACTCCAGCTCGAAGTAAGTGATCGGACATCCCCCGTCGTTCCACATGTTCAGATGAAGAGTGATCCACGACACGTTCACCGTTACGAATTTATCACCGTTGCTGGGCGAGTCGTCAGGCTTCGAGCCTTTGGTCGTGGCTTTCACGATTTCGCTGGGCGATCCCATACCGATCCGATTGTACGCCGTCAAGTACATTTGGTAGTCGTTGCCGCACCACAACCGCGAGAGCACGTAACTGTTGATTTTGTGGGAAACCTTCATCTCCTCCCATTCGCCGGATTCTCGTTTGTAATGGAGAATGTAGCCCCTAATTGGCGCCCCACCGTCGTCGCCGTTCTTCCACTGGACGTTGATGGAGTTGCTGGTAGCGCTGGTAGCGTGGAGTAACGGGGCTGCTGGTGGAACTGCAAGATCGCCAAGATAGTCACCGTTATTTTTGTTATCCAATGTTTTTCCATAAAGAATGTAACGTTTACGTGTTTGGTAGAAAGAGTTTGAGTCGAAAGTGGGCACCTTGCACGGTCAGACGATGCGTTATTTGATCCGAACCATAACGGTTCTCGACGTAGCAGGTGTAGTTCCCGCTGTCCTCCCTGTGAAGATCCATAATCTGCAACGAGCCTTCCGGTAACAAGGACACCCTAGTGGACGATTTCACTATCTGGCCCCATTGTTTCCACGTCACCGACGGCTCCGGCTTTCCAACGGTCTGGCACGGTAGCAACGCGTCTTGTTTCCAGGGAACGATCAGAACAGTGCCGAAGGAGTATATCGCCGCGCGAACTGAGATAAATGAAAATATCAAAAAACAATTGTAACAGTCGGAATTTTAATACAGGACTTACCTTCGCTGGAAGGCGAGATCGTGATGGGGTGAGTCTGCGGTCCCTCGCCCACCGAGGTGACGGCGGCGATGCTAAACTCGTACTGATTCCTCTTGTGCAAATTTTCAGCCTGATAGCTGGTCTGATGCGGCGAAAGCGCCCGCCTGTACCATTTTCCCTCGGGGCCGACTCCGCGAATATGAACGTTGTACGACGTGATGTTCCCGTTGCTTCTGAGGGGCGGCTGCCAGGACACGATAATTGATGTCGCGGAGCTGACGACCGCCTTCACACCCGCCGGCACCTCTGGACGATCCTCCTCGGTGACGCAATGCAGCGGCACGGACGGGACACCGTCTCCAGCCCTCGTGGAAGCCAACACTTGGACGGAGTAGTTGGTGTACTTCCCGAGGCCGTCAATCACGACAGTCAAGGCACTGGTGATCTTCATCTCCGACTTGGTGGACTCGGTCAGGGCGTCCATGTTCTCCCATATGACCTTGTAGCCTTTCAGGATTCCATTTAGACTGGAGTCGGGAGGTGCCTCCCAGGAGACTTGCAGCGATTGCGAGGAGAGAGCCGTGCATCGTATGTCTTGGGGTGGACTGCTCGGAACTGACGACATTTCGACGACGACAGAAATTAATAACAGCGTAATCCTGTCATCGGGTCCGCGATACCTATTCGGTCACGCGACTGAGAAACGTCGAACGCGGATGGAAAGAATTTCTGGTGGGAAAAGTTGAACGAGGTCTAACTTTGCCTCGTTATTTCCGCGATGTAACGATGTACAAGCAACGTACGCGGCAGTTTTCTCTTTGAGCGAACTCTAGAAATAAACAAGATTGCCACCGCAGTGTTTATAAATTCGAAGGACATGTATATCCAACTTTTTTTGCGATCACTCTCCGTACTCTGTAGAAATTTTCCCAACTTTACTTGTTTAGAATATTTGCTTCCTTTTATTTAGCATTCGTATATGCTGTATTCTAGTAGCGGGGTTACTTCTACCTATGAGCACGAGTAAGATGTACAAGTTCGAGAATCGTTTTTCAATTTTTTAATGAAAAATGTCAAAGAGTAAAGGCTGTTTCGCTCCCGGCAAAAATCGTATGTATTTACTTAACGAGTTTAACGACGTGTCGTGTAACTTCGTTCGCTTCGAAAATATCGTTAAGCAATTTCCCAGACAAATTTTTAATCTCCGTAGCTTTCCAAACGTAATAAAACACTAAATCGATTTTATCGATTCCCTTGCGCGGTAGAGTAGGGAGCACCCCCTAAATTCTCGAAGAGATCTCGGCTGACATCACCGATACTACTTTGAAATTCAGCTAGAAACGCGAATGGTGGACAGGTTTAACGTGGAATCTGTTTATTTCGCGAAATCGCAGAATATCCGTAAGAAACGCTTCTCGTGGAAGTTTGACGCTTGGAAAGCACTTCGGAGTTTAACCGAGCCGCATTCACAGCGTTGCGCCTGGATTAAAGAACTTATTTGCAAGCAGATCAGTTTCAGGCAGCCGGGTTCGTTCTCGCTCCTGAATTTATTATTTATTCGAAACTCGACCGGATATACGCTGGTTGGTATTCATGGCGGAATCCGTGATAGGCTCACCAGCCACGAGTATTATTCCGTCCATGAATTTTTGAGCGCCACCGAATCGTATTCGGTAAATCTGATCTTGCTAATACGACGACCCCGCGATACTTGACTTTCAAACATTGATCCTGGATCAAATATTCGGGTCGCGGATGGACACGATAGTTTTTTCAATTTATTCCAGCAGATATTTCGAGTATTTGTCAGCGAGTCGATTATCGAGTAGGAAAATTGTTAGTAACAAGGGAAATATAGGTTGCTGTTTTAAATTACACCAAATAGTAAAAAAATAGTATGTTTCCTTACCGTCTTCCAGCGTCGTCGCAACTACTTCCGGCGTCATAGGACCTTGGCCAAGAGCGTTGTAAGCCTGCACCACGACGCTGTAACGCGTAAACTTCTTCAGGTTGGTCAGCTGGTATTGCCTGCCGGGCATCGAGGTCCTCGCAAGACCTAAGGCCACGCTGGCCGTGGAAATCCGTCTCTCCACGGTCTTGTAGATATACTGGTCCGCTTCCATTCTGGACATCACGCTTAAATTTAGTTGCAATGATACTCCAGAGGGGAAAGAATCGGTCGATCGAGCGACAGAACCGAGATTCGAATGATAAAATACATAGCAAACGTATTTGGCGCTATCGCGTAATTTATTTGGGTCGTTACCGATGTTCCTTGTAGCCGACGTGATATCCGAGTATCTCTCCGTTCCATAAATTATGTTCAGGCGGATCCCAGGTGACGTTAAACTCGGTCGAGCTGACAGGGTCTACCTTGAGATTTCGCGGCGGTCCACCAGGTTTCTCTCCTTCGGTCGTCGTTTCCAAAATCTGCAAAGGGAAGACGAATCGCGGATATGCAACAATTATCGCAATGTTTAACGAAACAGCAATCTTCAGTCCCAAGCGACCGAAAGGATGGAGAACGTTAATCGTTCGCTGAGATGTGCCAACAAGTGGAAGCAATAGTCGTTAAGCAACAAGTAAGATTGGGGTACAAGCGGGATTGCATTGCGCAGAGCTACTCCTCGTCGAATTGGTTACTTTGCAATAGTCGAGGTTTTCGTAGCGCGAGGGGCTGATTGCGTCGAAAATGGCAACAAGTATGGCAATCGAGATCGAACTGTAATACTTACATCACTCGCCTGACTTCGACCCAATTCGTTCTCGGCGTATATTCGAAACTGATAAGTGACCGCTGGACGCAAACCGGTCACGTGCGCGTGAGCTTGAGTACCTGGCACTGTAGCGTGGAACGTGTGATCGTGCCACACTTCTGTAAAACGAATCACTTCCATTACGAGAAAAGACAAATTCGAAGCATGGTAGAAACTTTGTTATCCGAATGTTCGACTATCCTAACAGACAGCGTCATCGACGAATGGGGCTGTTCGAGCTAGCACTCACGGGAAATAGAAATTAAAAAAAAAAAAAATTGATTCGAGGACTTTTCTAAATTGTGAATTGTACTCGAACGATGTCTAATCGCTACGCATGGTTTACATTTTAAGCGAAACGCTTACCTATCCGCGAAAGATGATCGAAGAACGCTCTTAACTTTCGAGCGACAGTGTGTACATTATATTCTAACTACGTCTGACGAGCTTAAATATGTAAATTTCTTGTACGTAGTTCTCGGGTTTCAACAGGTTCGCAAGGGTACGTAAAGAGTCGAGTACCCTTATCGTAGGAATGATCTCTACCCACTTAGCGGCCAAAAGGATAAGTACAGGACTCGCGAACGTGTACGAAAGTCGTACCTCGACGCGCACATTTCCCGTGTGTTCATTTTCGTTTCTGTGAGTTTCACTTTGTCAGAAATTACCGAACGAAAGCGTCTACTTGCCGGTGTCAGTTTTGTATTCGACAATGTACTGCGTAATCGGGCTGTTGCCGTCCTGGCTGGTCGTCCAGCTGATGTTGATGTAGCGGCTACCCTTCTCGATAACGTGAAGATTCCGTGGGAAATCCGGCGGTTCTGCGGTTAATCGGTTTACAAAACATCGCTTTAGAAGTTTGCTGTTTAAACGCGAATAGAGGCATACAGCGAAAATAAATCATCACGAACCATCGGTTAATTTTAGGATCACGAAAAGGCCCCTGAATACGCAACGCGCAGCGTATTTTATTCTGCGGTCGTGGTCACGCGCGGTTATCCCTTCTGATAGCGTACACGGTTGGCACTTGTGCGGAAGCGCATTAAATTATATGGACGAATTCCCGGCCGTCGGTATATACATTACGGTAATTACGCGCAACGCGACAAACGTTATATGCAAATACCAAGAACCCGGAAACATTATCGAAATTGTTCCGGCGCAGCGCAACGACTCGACGCATTATGTCGATAACGTTGTTACCGGGGATTATCGAACGTCCTCGACGTAACTACAAACTTTAAAATCTGCGCATCGGTTCAACGTATACCCGATTGTACAGCTCTCTCTCTCTCTCTCTCTCGTGAAATATCGAGGCTCGATTTACGCGAATCGTTACGCCGATGTCGAAGATCGTTCGTATAATTCTCTATGGCTAAAAATTCGGAAGAACGTAGTTGACGCGTAAAGAATGAAAGAGGTGTTTACCTTGTATGTACAGGTGAATCGTCATCTCGTCGCGGCCGAAAGCGTTCGACGCGATGCAGAAATACTTCCCGCTGTCCTCCCGGCTGGTGCTGATGAATCCCAAAGTGCTGATGGTGCCGTCCGTGATATTCTCGTCCTTTACCGTGTAACGGTAGTCCGACAGCTTCTGCTCCAACTGCGCGCCAGTCTTTTTCCAAAGTATTTTTAAGGGATGATCGCCTTTCGCCTCGCAGCGCAACGAGGCGTTCGAACCGAGCCTCGCCGTTTGATTGCGATGTTTCTCCATGAACTGTGCGGGCACTGTGTGGAATAATCCGGAATAGCAATAACCAGTTTTCGGCTGGCGAGGATCCAGCTCGAAAAAGGATGAAGATTTGTTTTTTTTTTTTCAGCGTCGAATGGTAATCGTTTGGTATTACCAATTCATAACAACGTGGAAGAACGTTAGACGGGCTGCTAGATTCAACCCTTTCGCGGAACGAGCGCTGGGAAATTTGTCATGCAGCCGTATTACGTCGCTTCTTACCGTTGACGGTTAGATGCACGACCTTGCTGAGGCCGGCGCCGATTCCGTTCACCGCCTCGCACAAATAGAATCCCTCGTGATCCTCCTGCACGCGGCCGAACACCAGGGAGCCGTTCGAGTGTATCCTGAGGTCCTGAGCGTGCTCGTGAGCGACGATGTCGCGATAATTGCCAGGGTTCTTGCCGCTCGCACGCCGCCACGTGACCGCTGGGGGCGGAAACCCGTCCGCGTGGCAGTGGAGTACCAGCCGCGACATTCCCTCCGAAGCGCGAACATCTTGGGGCTCCATCACCCAACGGGGTGGCACTGTTTCGTAACACCGGTCGTTAGTTACCCCCGCGTCGATGAGTTTCTATGCGCCAACGACGGTGGCATCTGGAAATTTCGTCGTCTGGTTTCCCTCCCATTTTACTTGCAGATTTCGACTGTTTTTAATCGGATTCCCGCGAACCTCCACCTTCCTTTTCTTTCTCCATTTTGCACCGACGGCAATCATCGCGACTGTGGCCTGTTTGGAAAATTTCCACGAGCTTCGCGTACCTCTGAACCCAAACGGTCGCTCGTTGATCGAACCCAGAGTTGGTCAGAAACCGGTCTCTCACGAGCCTCGGCGTCAGACCGCCATCCTTCGTTTTCAAGGCTGTGGACAGTGGCTCGTTAACGGGGACCGCAAAAGTCGACACATATTAAAAATCGCCGCTTTCCGATCCTCGTAACGAGCTTCTGCGCCGAGCCTCAGACATTCAGGTTGGCGGCCTTATTAATTAAATAGCAATTAAACTTAACCCACTTTCCGCTCTAGGTGGCACGACCCGGATTGTAGCTGGTGCCGCGAGGATTCATTGTATAGAAAGATATTCCGAGGACGGTATTATTTGGAGGAAAGCAACGCTTCCGGATGCCACCGCGTTCGTATCTAAGCTTATTGCGCCAAGGCAAGAGCGAAGTTCTCGAAATGGCCTACTGCAACTTCCTACTTTAGCGCAAAGTGAAACAAAAGACGTGACTTAAGAGTGCGCGCGCGAGCAAGGGAGCGAGAGAGAGACTGGGAGAGAGGACAGTTTTCTTTCCGTAAAGATCCGACTGAGGGAGAAACTTTGGCGGATCGTACCGGTCGTTGAATGAATAAACAAATAGATCATTCAAAGAAAACGATATTAAAAATGATCTAACTTGGCAATATTCGAACTCTCCTCGTCTCTCGGTCGCGAGAAGAAGGCAAGACAGGAGCAGAGGAAGGTGACGCGAAGAAAGATAGAAAAACGGTAGGGGTATGTGGGGGAGGTGAGAACGGAAGGTGCGATACTCGACGATTTTCTCGATCCGTGATAGACACAGGTCCGAGCAAAGAATAAACACGAGACGGAAACCACAGTGAAGTAGAATGCAGAAATTAGTGCTGTGCGTACATTTCGATTAAAGAACAATGCGGTGATTGTGCAGTTGCGTACATACACGCGGTGAGGAACAAGGTTTTTTTTTTTTGTGCGTTTTACTCAAATATTTGCGCCGGGCAATTATCGTGGTTGCACGAATAACGGAACAGTCGTACGTGGCGAATAATTTTTCGAAGGCCGATCCTCGCCGTTGCGCGTTTCTTTCGGATAGTTTGTCGCGGTGCATCGGAACTAAAACATTCACGAGGACTCGAGACGGTTCGATGGAATTAATTATTCGCCACGTAAGGTCGAATCCTCCTGAGTTGGAGCCGCCTTTGGCCCCGGCTAAGCGGCTTTCCAGAAACGGTTTGGGTGCTGTTTCCCGTGGAACAATAAGGGGTGTGTCGCGAGAAAGGAATCGGTCCTCAACAATCGACCGAGCGGAATAATTAAGAAAGAGGAGGGGAAGAATCGAACGAATGGAAGGTGTCGGTGCATATATGCGTGTGCTGATTAAGTGAACGAGCCGAGAGTCGGCACTCGAAGTCGAACTTCGAGTCTGGTGCTGCTGCTGTTGTTGCTGCTGGGTGAACTCGTACAAGATTCAAGACGAAGTGGTGCTACGCGAAGCCGAATTTCGCAAAAGTGGCTGGTGCCCTTTCATGCAGAATCCCTCTCCTTCGGAGGGTACCGCGATCGCAGCTTTCCGTGTGATAGGCACTCGTGTTGCGAACTATCCGTCCACCGTCGATCGAGATTGCTGTAGTTTCATTTCTTTTTTTTTTTTTTTTTCATTTGATACGTTCGATATTTTTGGTCGAATAGACACATCGGAGAGCGGGATCGCGGTACCTCGTCGAACTTGAAGATGAGAGCGGTGCGATTTCAGAGACGGTGCGCCTGTGAAATATACAACTATATAGACAAACTGTACGGTGAACCATGGTGAAACACTATCGTGTTGTGCGGTGCTCGAGTGCGTTGGTGCGTCGCGTTGCAGGCTGAGCGGCTGCTGCTGCATTTTTACGCGGATCGTCCACCGATGTATTTTGATTCTAGAGCTGCGTTTTTTTATTTTATTTTACTTTATTTTTTATTCAATTTATCGCGCTCCGGCATTCGTGCGCGAAGGAGTTATCGATCGACCGTAGTCCAATCCGGTTAGAACAAATTTTACGGAATACCGACACTGATTCCCCTAGCTTTTGCGGTATATATGATCTCCGTATCTTACGAATATACGGAAAGTGCAATAAATGGTGCATCGTAGGTTATTGTCGTAATTATAAAAGCATAGTATAGGCGAGTTTTAACGTTACACGAGGTTTTAACGGAGTCTATCGCGACCGAATATAAATCTGTCGCGAACAAATTCGCAGCCCTAGGCGGATGAAAAATTTCATGCTAGATACTCCGTATACGCGCTGCGTTAGCTGCGGCTGCGGCTGCGGCTGCACGGCTGCGTTCACGCGTAATTACACAGTGATTACACTAACAATATAGAATATAAACGAATACAGGGTCATCCATCGGAAACGAACCAACCGATCATCCCGTTTGTCGTTCGAGATACGAGACAGCGATCAAGAAACTCTATTTCGATTATCGATAGATTGCTGCTTCTCGATAACGATGCCAGTTTATTTCTACTTGGAACAAGTTCTTCGAAAACGTCCAACCGTGCGTTCTTTCGCGTTTCGAACAGTTTAGGCGACAACGCGTCGGTCAATTAAATAACGAGACAGGTGAGCTTGAAATATCGAATACTCCAAACGAACGCGACTCGTGGAAACATTTGTCACGTGCCTTCGTTTATCCATACGAATTCACTGAACGCTCAGCACCGAACGACGCTGTTTTCGTTCGACGACAGAGGGGACCGAATCAAAGGTTCCCGTTTCCGCATAGATGCCTCGTACGTGGACTAGATATCGACAAGATAGACAAAGGTGCGCTGCGTGGTGCAAGAAAAAACGTGTAAACGAAAGGTGGTGAAAACGGCATTTAAACAGCGAACGAGTCTGGTTTGACGAGCTTTCGTTTAACCGGCGGCTCGGATTTTAATCGGTCTACTTTACCACGAACGATCAACTCGGCCGTCCAGCGGACCTCGGCCACGGAATTGCGCGCCAAACAAGTATAGTTGCCAGTGTGCGCAGCGCTGACGCGCTCGATAACTATGGTACTGGAATGGGCGTCAATGTTGGTCACGCGCAGCCCAACGGGTGTCTGCGTGTGCCTGAGTCCGGTCATACCGGAGTTGCCGAATCCAAGTGGACCTGGTCCAGCGATCGGTTCGCCGTCCTTGGACCAGGCGATCGTGAACGGAGGATCACCCTTCTCGACCATGCAAGTTACCTGAGCACGCACACCCTCCGACAGGTCCTTGTTAAAGCTAAAGGGGGCTATCGTGGGCGGAACTGCACATAAAAAAAGATCAAGCTGTGAGCGCATGGTATCGGTGTGTCGGTGTATGTGTTTCGCGGGTATCCATGGTTCGATGCTTCGTTGACCCGCGACGATTGGTAGCTCGATGTCCGATCTTCGTTCCTGTTGACAAGCAACCTCCGCTGAGCGACGTGCTTTTACTTGTCTCGAGTATGTTGAGTATGTTTCGAGAGTTACGGTGGGTTGGTGGTACAGGTGTAAATTGGGAAACGGGAGTTAGGTAATTCTTAGCAAATCATGGGTACCCAGAGATACTAAAACTCGGCTCAAACCGTGATACCTATTATTAATTGTAGTGTTTCGTAGCCTCTATTACTGTATACGTAATCGAGTGTTAATTTCCATAAACATGAATATTACATGCACGAGAAGGAATTTCGGAACAGCTCTGTAACTTCGAAGGGCTGCTCCCGGTGCATCGAGTTCATCAAAATCTAGGGATACGACGATTGATGGCATCAGATGAACGTATACCTTCTATTACGCTTCCCGTAATGGAATACGGCCTAATGTAATGCGATAACATCAACGCTGCTTATCAAATCCGCTTTGCGTCATTATGCGTGGCCTATTATACGAATAGGATCGTATTAACATCGACAAAGCCACGGCGAGCTTCGATACGGTTATCTCGCGAACGAGTAGCGGTCTACTTAATAGAATAAAGGACCTATTTTCGATGGTTAACGTTATCAAAAGACCCAGGTTCGTTGCGCCAGACGATATCACGGATAACCCTGGTTGGTCGAACGATTCAATATCTATCTCGTAATAACTTCGACGACTACGCGTTTTATCCTGATCGTGGCACAGAATATCTGCTTTATGTACCCATCGGTCGTACCTATCGTCGAAATAGACGAAAGAGTCGACCAGGTTGATGGAAGAAGCTCCGGAATCGACGACGATCATTTTCCGTCGTACGTCTAACGAACTGAACATTTGCAGCCATGGTAGCTACTCGAGAAAAAAAATTTTTGTTCTCAGCAATCACGACAGAGTGATCGGACAGACATCCTTCCGTGTCGACGAAATAAAATTAAAGAGTATAGATATACTAGATTTTTAGTTTAAAACTATTCCAATAATCCAATAATCGTTACCTTCATCGAATCGAAGCTAAAAACGAAGCGCGCGTCGGTTTACGAACGAAATTCCTCCACTTTTGGAACATTTTGCGATTCGAACCGCGGCTCGAGATCTCCAGCCGACGCGGAGGCTGGACCCAATGTCGCGGAACGACGATAATAACTCGCCTCGTTGGCCCCGGCTAAGGGTACAAGGGCTCAGCCAGGATATTTAGTGCCCCAGAGGTATTAGAACGGAACGTGACAGTTGTTTGAGAATAATCAAGAAACCGTACGAGACGAGGGGTAGCATATGGCGCGGTGCTCCATACGAGTAATGCGCAAAAAAGTTGCGTTTTGCGTGCAAGTCCTGCGCGCACCGAGAGCGTGCAATGCGACCGGACATTTCGATAAACGAACAAACGAAAACGGTTCGTGCAGCCAGAGCATCGTACGGTTCTATGAAGCGCTCGCAAGTTAAAAGAGCGAGTTTTTTCAAAGCGATTATACAGTCGCTCCGGGTACAGACGTTTACGGAAACGTCTTGTTTTCTTGTCGAACTTGTAGCTAAAACTCCGAGATGCCTACCTTCGAATTTGTGCCAAGTTTATTAATATTACTTACCACGCGCTGGTGGAAAAATGATAGAAAATCCTTTGATATTCCAAGCGGAAAGAAGAAGGCAGGAACCGTTTTACAGCGACTATGCGTGCACATATCCGCGCGGAGACATCCCCCTACACGTGCAACCGAGGATGCTGTTTTGGTTCGCCGCTTGTCACGGCACAACACGTTAAAATCGCCCTTAGGCCGTTCGCCTTGTACGTGGGCTCGCTGCGCGGGTAGGAGTTTTCGTTCGTTCCGCTTGCGCTGATTTGTTCGTCTAGGGGGGCCTGGTTTTTGATGCCAGCCGCCCCGTCGAACGAGAGAAACGAAAACGAGGAAAAGCGGAGCCGGTAGTCCTGACGAAACGAAGAGAAAAAGAGTTGGACGCGCGCGACCGTGTATGCGTGTATGCAGACGAGCGTGAAAAGAGCGAGGCGGGAGAAGAAAGAGGAGATCCGCGATGCGGAGTCCTCGGCCGAGGATGAAGAGCGCCAACGATTGATCTTGCGCGCTTTACACGGGGACTTTCACCCGGTCGAGAGGTCCTGCGAGTGCCGCGCGATGATTAATATCGACGATCCCCGGACACTTTTCCCTTCATTTTACCTCTGGGTTGCACAACCGAGGTTCCCTCGTCACCGGCAATTGCGAATTTATTCGTAATCCGTGCTCGCGCTGAATACGTTCCAGCGAAAGAGAGGTATGTAAAAAAAGAAACAGCGAGTCGCCGGTCTGGGAGTTGGTAGCATCGTTGGTTGTTTTTTCTTTTTCTTTTGGAAAGTCGAAAAATGGAATCGAGAGTATATGAAAAATGTCGGTGTCGACGATTCCTTCGAGTCGAGGACGCTTCGAGGGGCGGATCGAACTGGTAGACGCGGCGGGGCGCGAACGGTTAAATTAAATGCAAGGTAGCGGGTTAAATTGAGAGAGGACCGGGATGGGTTGCCGACATCGATGACGTCGTCGCGCCTCGGGTAGAGGTACCGCGTCGTTGAATCGAGAAAAATGGTCGGGACGTAGAAATCGTTCCGGCGGAAACCGTGCTCGTCCCTGCGTACCGTGGACCAATAGCGATGCCGTGCGAGACGTTTCGGCGGCGTCGTTGCTCGCGACGCACGTATAGTTGCCGTTATCCGCTGTGGACGCGCTCTGTATCCTCAATGCGAGAGCGAACTCGCCGATATGATCGGTGGTCGCCTCCGTGGGCTTCAACGGCCTGTTGTCCTTCAGCCAGGTGATCCTCAGCGGTGCGTCGCCTTCGCTGACCACGCAGGTAACGTGTACCCGCGCGCCTTCTTGAATATTGCCAAGAAAGCTAAACGGATCGATTTTAGGCGGTACTGAAAATTACAGGAATCACGAAACATTTTATTTCAACACGTTTATCCTCTCGGCTTCACCCTCGCGGGACGAGAGTCTCGAGCTCGGACAAAAAACGGATAAAATTCATCAAAGTTATAATATTCAATTCCAATTAAACCTTTCTGAAATTTTAATTTGCACGGATTAAATAGCTGCGCCCATCGATCGTCATAGTGCCACGCGTACTTGTCGCGCGTAGGCGTTGTTCGTTCCCTTCTTTCTGGGCCTCGCGAACCGGTAGCACGACTCGAGCGATTTCATATCCTCTTAAATCGATTACTCGTTCCTCTTTTTCCCTTTTCTTTCCTGGCATTATCCTTTCGATTCTCGAGTCGAATCGCGATATGGAAGAGCAGTCTACAAGCGACTTCACAGTCCCCTGGATCGTACCTACTCGTTGCGTTCGATAAGTTTGTCGAACACTTTTTACGTGTCCTGGCTGTGAAAACTGCTCAGCGTGATTGCTGCGTAACGATCGTCGATCCGAAACCGTTATTAATCCAAGAGTAGTTTACGGCCGTATCGAATCGACATTATAACTGGACACGAACAAATCGATTACAATGGACGTCCATATTTTATTTTATTCTGTTATATCCCTCTCGAATGGAACAATAGAGTGTATCGAATGATCCGAGCATCGCTGGTCGCGAAATCGTGTAACTCGACAATGTTGCGGCGAAATAATAAAACTACTTTGGCTCGACGCGTCGAGTATCGAATAATTCTCGCGTGGTACGACATACTCGAATTTCGAGGGAAAAACATTTTCATTTGCGAAGACCCACGAGAGAGCGGAGCGACGCGTTCGTTCGCTGCGGGAAAAACGTACCGGATAGAATTTCTTGCACAGCTGTAGATATGGGTTACCGATGAGCAAACTTTTCGACGAATTCGAAATTGCGAATTTTCATTAAAAATAAAAAAAAACCGGACCAATTAGAATTGCATCGCTCGAATTTGATTCGGTCAAAAAAAAAAAAAAAAAAAAAAAAAGATTGCAACGATAGAGCATGTCAATATAGTATTTTTCAGAGCGAATTTTTAAGAGATTCGATGTATCGATTCTTAGCGTGTCCTATCAATTTGGGGCGAAATGCAGGCTCTTGTGCTTTGTTCGGTCTTGAATGACCTCCCTCGGTAAAGACATCGTGTTGTCGCGTTTCACCGGCGAAACAACGAGCGCTATTAGGGCGACGTTTGGCTTGACGGAATGTAGCCGCCACCCCGCGCTGTCGAAACACGGAAAATCCTGACAGAGCGGATCAGCTCCGTCGACGAGATACCCGGCGAGGAACACGCTGTTATTCCATTTCGAGAGGGGGTAAAATCATTCGGGAGCGACATGGTAAACCCGAAGGGAGAATAAAGAAGAGGAAACTTTACCTTTCACTTCGATGTGAACCGTCTGAGAATCGGAGCGACCTTGTTTGTTCTTCGCCGTGCAAGTGTACGCGCCGGGATCGTGGTTGCTGTCGACGTCATGAAGCACCAGCGTTCCGTTCGGGGATACGTCCTGACGTCGACTCGTTGGCAACATTTTGCCGTCTGTAATTCGAAGAAGAATCGTCTCTCGCATCGTTTGGACAATTTGTAAATCTAGACCGTACGAGACTAAAAGATCCGTTTGAGATCAAGCTCAAAATAACTGAAACAATCGGTACGTTAAGTGCGAACTTGGTAAGCGAACAGCCAAGTAGAACTATTAATCAACTAAAGCAATAAATACACGAAGGAAAGAAGGTCCTTTCTACGTCCTTGTACAGTAAACTAACAGCGACAGATAATAATTAATAGTCGATACTGGGCCGGGACAACACTAGGAACGATAAATTTAGCCTACGTGGACAAAGTGTTTTCACGCGCACGAAACCACTTGGTGTCGAATCTTTGGTTTCCACGCCGCCTCGCGCCTAGTCGAGTTTTCAATCCGTTTTCCGTAGCTGCGGGTCGACTTTGAAAGTGTCACAGGAACGATACAGCGCGCAAGCGGTCGCGCTACATCGCCCGTAAAAAGGGAGAAAGTTACGGTATCGTTCGAAACTTTTTCCAGAAGTTCGGTTCATTATTACCGGAAAAAGAAAACGTTCCAACTTCTCGAAGGTAGCGGCCTCGAGTTTCCTCGTTCGAAGGAATGAAACTCAAAACCAGCTTTTTCACCCTTCACTCTTCCAAATAGGTCGTTCTCTTTCTCCAGCGGCAATGGTGAAAAGTTCAACCTACAAGTAGGGTTACCATTTCTGGATCGTAAGAAAGGAGTACAAAAGACGCTTTTTAACTTCCTATTGCGCGTATTTCGGTTTATCTTTCGGGAAAGAAATTATTCCTTAGCTGTTTATACAACCATGACTTAACTGGTACGGATTAAGATAGGAGTAGACAACTATTATAGTTTCTCTACTTTGAGAGGTAAAGGAGATTCGAAGCCACGATCCTCGGATCCACAATTGACTGCTTTACCTACACGACCAATCCCGTACCCTACGTTTCGAGTTCTCGTTTCACTTCTTATTGTTGAGTATGGCGGGCGCGATACTACAATATTGAATAACATATACGTTTTTTTAGGTTTACACGCAGAAAACTCGTACCTACTAGAATACGTAAGATAAGCATTTTTCGAGCAACTCCTTTTTAGAAGGCTTTACAAATGGGTTTCGAAAGCATCGGTTTTAATGCCTTCCATCGAGCGTTGCAGCGCTCCGCGATCACTGACCTTTCTCCCACGTGATGCTTGCGATCGGGAAACCAGCGACCGGACATTTGATGACGGTGGTTTCGCCAGCCACTGCGGCATAGTTTCCCATCGGCCGTACATGGGGCAGCCCGTAAATGTTGAGACGAGCCGAATGGTGAATCCTCCCCACCCGATTCGCCGCAGAGCATCGGTATTCTCCGCCGTCCT
The DNA here is from genome assembly GCF_026225885.1 of Hylaeus anthracinus. NCBI lineage: Eukaryota > Metazoa > Arthropoda > Insecta > Hymenoptera > Colletidae > Hylaeus > Hylaeus anthracinus. Next base: position 15,186,498 of record NW_026534337.1, read on the forward strand.
CGACGTGCACCACGCTTATGTTCACGTGCGATATTACGTCACCGTGCACCGTCACATACTGGCCTATCATGAACCTGCGAACAACCATCGACAGATTTTTCGTTACGTAACCGTGCATCTCGCCGATGGGACAAATTCGTCGCTCGGTATGGTTGTCTTTAATTGGGTTAATTTTAGAGATCGTTGACGAGCATGGCACAGAGAAGGGGGTGGCATTGTTATCCGAGCATTTCTAGGTGCACACAGTCCTTGAATTTCAATGCTCGAGTATTTCGCGAATGTTGCAATATTGCCCCGCAGCAGAAAATAACAGAGTCTGTCGTACGGATGCGTCTACCGGCGAACATTCGGTCGTTGCAGATGTCGAGGGATATACAACCAAGAACAGAGAAATGACAATGGGTACAAGAACCGCGGAGAACAGGAAATTCAAGGAACGCGTATAATTGGGGTTCTGGTAGATGGAATTATTGCTGACATTAATTGTATCTTGAGATAGTCTTGCAGGAATACCGCCCGCTATAACAGTGCTACAAACTGCACACTTCGCGAGATTCGACTCTGTGTTCTCGAAACGAATGCACACTTTTAATAGCGGTTCGCTGCACTGTAAGCGTAAACGATCTGAACGAAGTTACGGAAGGAAGACGATCGTTACACTTTGTGCGATAGCTAGGTTACCACGCACGAGAGAATTATGGAAAATATAACGATGCAAACGATCGCGATGGCATTATCAAATCGCGCGTACGCGAATTCGTCAAATCTGTCACTCTAAATCGAACAGGCCTAAAAAGTTTAGATCGAAACCGGCTGATTGGTAATTTTCCCCTCAATTGGTTCAGAGAATGGAAGCCCGCGGGGAGTTATCCGTTCCCACGGGAACCGCGTTATAACGGGGAACCGGTCTGATTTTCTGCCGATCGTAATACCTCCGGTTTAATAACCGAAAATAATTGTGTACACACCATCCATCGATTTTTGAGGTCGGGAACGTTCCCTACGGAATGGAACCAAGTCCACGCGAGACACAAAGAACTCGCCCATAATTCTTAACATTTCCTATCCGTCACTAGGAAGTAGAAAGAGATATCGTACCTGTCGTTCTGCGGAAGGGGAAATCCATCGAGGGTCCAGGAGAAGTGCGGCGTCGGGTTTCCCGTGGCGATGCACTTCAGCGAGACCGAAGGTCCGGGTTGGATGATTTGCTCGATGAACTTATATAGAAGCTGAGGCGCGGCGTCTGAAACACGTACCATTCGGATTAAATACCGTTTGGTTGTCGCAGAAAATATTTATAAAGTTATAGCGAATGAAAGTCAGCGGCACAATTAAACCAAATATTTTCTTAGATTCCTTACATTTCCCAACACGACTTTTCGCCATAAATATTACATGTTGGCAGCTTTATAATAAAGTCTAGAGAATTTCAAAGTAACGTGAAATTTGACACTTGGAAGCGAATGGAAGTGAAATTTAAATGGTTTCGCGGTTCGTCTCTCCAGCAAACCAATGCACCGTGGCATGGAAATTAAATGACATTTCTGGTAACGTTTATACTGGAGCAGCGTGTTTCAATTTCAACAGGAATATCGATCGCACCGGAATTCGCACAGAATCCATCGTGATTTCCAAGTAATCTAATGGTGCGTGGGTACACGCTATAAACAGGTAAATGCATGCAGATTGTTCGGGATTTGTGCGCATCGCATTTGCGATTAGGTATTCTCCTTCTGACACGTGGAAGAACCAGGCAACGCAAATTAAGCTTGCTAAACGTAGACAAACTCAAACGCGCGTACCCGAATAATTTAATATATTTTTCCTTTCTTAATATTAGCTTTCGAGAGAACGTTTCCGATGATGTTAAGGCACGCGTGCCATCAGAAGTCACGGTCTCGATCGATATCATCTCGAGCTAATTTTGTTTCTACAGAGTGCATAGTCATTGTACAAGTTCAATCTCCGAAACTCCTCGCGAAATGTCGCGACACCGAGTTTAGCAACCTAATTTGACGAGGATCGTTCGGATCTACTTCTCGACGGGCAGTCGCGGGCGATTAGAAATTCGCGTGGCACTGCAGGCAACGGAGAGGAATTTGAAAATCGTGGATCGGTGCAGAGGCAGGCTCAGGTGCGTGGACGGGGTCACGCACGGCAGGAGCGGCCCGAGGTCCTGTGGAAATGATCCTGGGTCGCCGCAAGGCGGCGTATTACGCACGCAACATTTACATGACAAGCCCTGCACGCGGGCAGAACTATCGATCTGCGGTTTGACGCCTGAACTCGAGTGCCGCCTAGTGAATTAACCCCAAATTATAGAGCCGACAATAACCGGGGCTCAGAGCTGCGCGGCTGTTTGTACGCGGCGTAAATCAGGATTCCGTATTACCGAATGCCACGCCCCGTTTTGCGGATCTGGTATTATTGTACGGGCACCGGCTGCTCATTGTTGTTATTCCATCGGCACTTTGGCTATCGAAAACTTTGCCCTCCGCGTACAATAGCCCAAAAAAGTATTGCCTTGTACGATTTTTTCTTCTCAAATAGTTTTTCCCCAACGACGCGTTCTCTATCGGACTACGCTTGAAACACACGTGGGACTACCCTAAAAGTTATTCAGATTTTTCGTTTTTTAAATGAAATATAAAATACGAAGCAGAGCGTATCACGCGTTGCGGCACGGCGCAATCTGCATTTCGGTACTTCGGCGGGAAGACATTATTTACCGTACGGTGATTGTCACCCCTCCCGCCACATCCTCCTCCCGTAAACGTGCCAAAGCGGTGGAAATAAAATGGAAGGCTGCCAGTGTCGAGAATGGATGAGAATTTTTGATTCCTCGAATATGGCGGCGCAATTACCGCGAAAACTACCTTCGATTTCTATAGAATTCTTTCCACGACTCCTTTAAACAAGGAGACGTAATTACGGGAGCGACGATTGTCCGAATATTTATGTACGAGTATCGCGCAAAAAACGGTACTTGAATTTCGTCATTGTTTGGCTGAGTATTTGGTGCGTCCGTTTCGCAAAATACTCCACAACTTCGAACATATCGCAGAACGCTTTAGCTCCGACCGAAATCCAGACAATTATCCTCCCGATTCTTTTCACTTGTCGTACGTGCTCTCCGTAAACGCTTCCGCTTTCCCGAATAAATGGAAGAAATAAAAATGAGAAGAATCCAAAAAACAGCGAAAATACCGAATGGAAGCGGCCTGCGTTGCGCGTACATATTTGTTCTCTGTTTCGAGTCAGCACCCTATCGCAACAAAAGTTCGTCGCTTCGATTCCTTTCCTTTGTTCCATCGAGGGATTAGTCCGTTTCTATTTAGTACGAGTTCCACAAAGCGATGGGCAGTCGAAGCGACTTCAGCTTTTTCAAATCTCGTTCGGGGCACGCATGAATTATTTAAAAGGGCAGTTATAGTCGGAAATTGAATATCGTCGAACAAAAAAGCCGCGTTCGACGATTTGTCGCGATTTATCGGTGCTTGAAAAGCGAAAATTACAAAGCACAGAGGATCGAATGCGATTTCGAGCCGCGGTGGACGCAGAATAATCAACGAAACCCGCGTTCGATGTCCTTTTTTTCGCGTTTAAACATCTCTACGTTGAAACGAATAAAATGGGAAATGATGCTGAATAGCGGGGAAACGGACACCGGTTCTTTCTCTGCCACCTTGCTTGGAGAGCAAAGCTCAATATTTGCGAGAGCTACCAACGCTCGACAAATAAAACGGAACTCTCGTCTTCGTTAAAATCGTGAAAGTAATTATCAAGCTGGTGAAAATTAGACGCATCGGATCCGCTTGCAAAGGAACTCCAACCAACACCCGGAGGTCGTGATTAAAGAGACGCGAAACGAACGGCCGTAACCGTGAACCTGTTCGATGCATCGTAAATAACGACTGAAATTTTCTGTCTGAGCTAGTTAGGCGAATTGTGTCGTATTCATGCGTTTCATTAACGTTAGAATATTAAATGCACAAGAACCTTTGACGATTCTGTTTTAATGCGAGTACGCCACCCATGACGAATTTCCTGTATTATGCTGAGCATCACGACTCTCTCAGCGTACAGCGATCACGTAAATTACTGGCGCCACAGAGAGATACCCCTGAAGTCTACGGTACGTCTTCGAATTTCAGGACTAATTCATCGTCGAAGGTTTCCACGTTTCGTGACAGGGTGCGACTGGCCTCTAAAGTAAGAAGCGAATGGAGGAGGTTAGTAAACGAGGACGACGTCGGTGATCCGGGCAGACAGGAGGTGAGAAACGTCTTCGTCTCTCGATGCTTCGGTACGGTGTACGGCGACGAAAAGACAAAACTAGCCGTCGGTACGTAGGTACGCGCACGTGTGACAGTCGTCTGACAGGGTCGTTTAAGGTAATGGATTATGGTCACGTGGAAGCAGCGTTTTCGTTCCACGGTTTTAAAGATGGTGACGAAAGTATTCGTCCGTATCGCCATTCGTCCTAGCCAGTAGTTTTTGCGCGGGAATTTCGAGAAGCACCAACACTTTTACCGAACCACAGTTCCTACTCCACGCCCCGTCGCCAGGCGTCGAGTTTCTTTCATTTCGCGAGCTATGTAGTAGATACCTCGCCCCGGCTTCCCACTCTCGTGACTAAGACAAATGGTATGTATTTATTTCACGGCACGCCAGCCAGTGGATTTCTCCTTTCTCCATTATGCATCGTCCTCGTTAAGCACTTTTTTTTATTTCGAGGCTCCTCGCTGGAACTTTCTTCATCCCTCGGTCTCTCATCCTCCCTGTACCATCCGATCGATCGTCTCGCTGTCAACCTTCTCTCCCTTCGTCTTCGTCTTCGTCTTTCGCTATCCCGTGTTTCGCCTCCACTCGAGGTCTTATTATTTCTCTTGCCGGTAGTTTTTTTTTTTTTTTTTTGTCGTCGTTGCATCCTCCGCCTTTCCTCTTCGCGGGGCTCGAGCATTGGCGAGATCTATCCATGCGAAACGAATAGTTCCATGGATACAACGAAAGAATTTGGATTCACGGATCGAGCCACAGATTTCTCGAAGACAACGACGAAAAGAGCGTCGTAGGCGCCGTTGGTAGCAGCATGAATTCCACGTGACATTCTGACCGAGAGCAAAGCGTTCGGGAATTTTATACCACGCTTGATATTTTCCCGAAGCGCATTCGACGTCCTTTGTACGCGATCACGATCGTATACGTGGTGGTTCTGGAATCTAGGACGAGCTATAGTTCTCCGAGCGAAATACAAAAAATTCATAGAGGAAGAGAACAAAGTGGAATCCTCTATGAGGAGCCATCTTTCGATGACACAGATGCATTTATCTACATAGATTGATTTCTCCGAAAGTGTTAAGGTATGACTGTTGAAAACGTTGTTCGCTCATCCTTGGAATTAATTCTCAAAGAAACATTGTTCGGCATAAGAGCATTGTCATGATCCGCGACAAATCGCTTCTGTAACTTCTTTTCAGTTTTTCGCGAAAACGAAAAAGAAGTTTCAGGCGATGAACGGTCATCGAATTAACGAAGTCGGCGGCGCTCGTCGCGAACGAACTTTTCCGTTAATTAAAAATATTCACTTCGTCCGAAGGATAACGCAGGATAAAGGCTGGTTGTAATACGTACATTTTTATCGCGATTAACGGACTTACTTTAGCAACGGCCGATAAAAACTGCAGCCAGTCGCCAAACTTTCGCGATACAGTCTCCCGGCTCTTAGTTAACAGGGCACCCGGTAATAGCTTTAATTTAGCCTTATTATTTTCCAACGGAACTTTTACACAAGTTGGGGAAACTTGCGCAACCCGGTTACGAGCGCTTAGGCGTGCTAATCCGTCTAGAGTTCTGTTTTAGTGTGTCTCCGTATTGCGTCTCGCACTGGAGAAGTTTCTCGGTTAACGCGAGAGATACGTTTTCATTGGTCTTAAATTTTTTACTCATGGCAAAGATAAATTTTCTTTCACGAATGTAAAATTAGCTATCGTAAATATATATTACTAGAAAATCGAAGGAACTTTGATTCGAACAAACTTTTGGCTTGTTGAAGGTATGGATACAATATTCTGTCATCTTGTAAGAAAGTTTAAAAGACATTTACCAAAATCTTCTCTTGTTTCGTCCACGCACTTTTTCGCGAGCAGATGGAAAGATTAAATATTAAAAATGCATTCACCCCCTAGACGCAGCTCCACAGTCGCTTGGACCATTTCGTAGTCGTTCTTCGCGAAGCACTGATACATCCCCTTGTCGTCCCTCGCGATCGAGGATATGTACAAAGTCGAGCCGTCGTTTCCCATGATTTTAGTTCTACCGGAAGCTCCTTCTCTCACTGGAACCCCGTCCTTCATCCAGGAGATCACCGGGACTGGTTGACCGGTAACGGAACACTGAAATTTGATATCTTTCCCCAAGTCGACGGTGGCCTGAAACAGATGTATGTACATTCTTTATGTATAATATTACGTAAAAGTTATCAAGGGTATACTGGTTAAAATATTAAAAGGAGTTCTCGACTGCGTTCGCTGGTAAAAATAAAGAAATGAAATACAATATATCTCCAAGGCTATTCTTCGTTGTCTGGCCATAGTTGTCCGAAATCACTTGCAGGGGTATTGTACTCGGGAGCCCTGCAATTTCATCTAACGTCGCATCCGCGGTGTATGAATTACTACGAGGCTGGGAACTCGCCACTATGTAAAATGTAAAGTGCCTTCATTCTTCTTGAACAAAAATTGGAAAGGGACTTCTTATATTTCCCTCGCCGACGCCTATACGCAAGATCATTCAGAAACACGTTCTAAATTTTTGCTAGTAATTTCAACCGAGTTCTGATGCGAATCAAACTTCTACGAAAACCCTTAGAATTATACGAAACATTCCTCGACGCTTCAACCACTTACTCTTGTTGCGTGACGAACATAATTTCACGCGGTAGACGTACACATTTTGTTTTTTCAACGTAACTATTCTTGCTCGAAATGCAGATGCATTAACGAGCAAGCAAATACAGATTCAGCGAACAGTGGTGGTATACGATTCTATTTGAAGGATTACACGACCCTTTCGCCAGCATACAAATGGAGCGTGCATTTTGCAATTATAAGGACGTACGTGAGGATCGTGTTTCGTAGCGCGCTATAACCTGGTGAGTGCACGCAAACGAAATCCCAGATACCGCAAAGCGGTGCTTTGTTCCTAGCGTTCACAGGGAATCATATTTACCTTATTGTCCATTATTCTTACTCTCTTTGAAGGAATCGGACGGACCATTGATCTTGGGAGAATATTACCGTTGCTACTGTTTAATAAAGTCCAGAAATATGTCAAAAATAATGTATTGAAAAGTATATTAAGACGATTTATTTTCACTTAAAATACCCATCCTGTCCTGTGTATATCGATTTCTCGAGATAGCAGGTTAATAACGCTGAGGAAATGTCAGTTATCGTACGTAAATCTGAATTCCCGTACAAAACCCGTAATGCGCTCAGTCGCAACTCTGTGAATGGGTATTTCGGAGTCTTGCTAGATACCTATTCCATCGCTCATCTTTGGAAGCTTAATTGCTTCCGAGTTGTGTAACCATCTTCCTTTGATCGACTTGGTGGCTCGACTGATATATCATTAACGAGAATCGTTCTAGGTAAACGGGACGCGGCTAGCTGTTTAACAGAGTATCCTGTTTGTAGAAGCTGAGAATCGATGGAAAGCAATAGCGGATCGTGCAAGATTCCAGGACTTAAACGAATATTTCGTTTACGTCGCGAGCGACAAAGGCATACGAGAAAATGTCAACCGAGTGGAATTGCTGGATCGAGATTCGACGTTGCAAATTTCGCTGTGGGAAACGAGTGTTGTGTTTATACAGTCATTCCTCTCGTTGACACAATGGTGTGGGTATGCGGTGCTAAAATAAATATGCAACCGCGATATAAGTTTTCAAAAATCAAAAAACTGACCCATATTCAAATTTCTATTCGATTCCAAGTTTTCAATATCAATAGGCAAACCTTTTGGCGTTTGAGGATAGTACTATAACATATGTTATTTCTCTATTCAATTTTGACCTGTATATTATATAAAAGAAAAATAAATTGCAAAGTTATTAAACACAGAGGCTCTCCTTACCCCTTATCTATTCAACAGTTAAAAGAATAAGCATCGCGTCGTGCCATAGTAATGACCATCCTCCGTATCGCTACCGCGCCAACAGTTGCAAGTAGAACAATGCCAAACTAGTCAGACACGTCTGACCGCACGGCACATACCGCGGCGGAGCGAGCGTGTCGATGGCGCTATAGAAATGCCGATGAACGGAGCGTTCTACTGACATTTTAATATACGTCTTTGATAACTATCGCGCTTCGATCTTACAGGAAATTTGTCTGCGGTAGCGTTTTCCCGATATTCTTGAGGTATTATAAATTTATCTCATCAGGAATTTCGTAGTACAGACAAATATGACTTTCCCTTGATATGGGCAAGGACTTTGACGAAGTAATTGATAATAAATTATTGCTTATCGAGGAGAATTCCATTATTAATCGAAACATGATATTGCACATTCCGTGGAAACTCCTAACTATGTTAGAAGATTGCGCAGCATCAACTATTTTGTAGTAAAATATTGTGATGACGTAATAAAGTTACTCTCTGTAACACCATCGGTATTATTCATTAACTATTATTACACTATCGTCTATCTCTGCCGTTCCATTTCTTTCTCTTACGTTCTAATCATATGTATCGAAGGGTTCTTTCAATAAAATAGCTAAATAAATATTGTTAAAGGGTCTCCTTTCCTCGAGCAAAGCCAAGAGAGTGCGGGGGTTGTATACGTTACGGAAAGGTCGAATCCGTGGCCTGATTATTGATTGCCAGAGATATATCGATGAGATATACGGGTACACACATGTATCCAGATGCTCTGTAGACTTTTGCCAGGGTTTGCGTTGCGCGAGTGCCCTTCAGCTATGAATTTCGAGAGCGCTTCGAGCGTCAAAGGATCGGTAGAGATTCCTCGGATATATCGAGCGTGTTCCGATGAATGAAAAAGGAGGACACGGTCTTCTTATACGGCCGAAAGGGTCGCAATAAACGATCGGGTCGATCCATCGGATAAACGGAATTCGAATAGACCGGGAAGCGATTCACACTGGGATTATTCGCGGCGAAGCGACGAGTCGAGAAGAATTCGTCGATTCCATCGAATCGAACTCGCGACCGTTAAATAGTGTCGAGAGGATCGCGGGTCGCTTCATCTTTGGCCGCTTTTTGTTCCACGAGACACCTCCAAGGAAAGTTTCTTTTAAACCGAAGACGGTTTTAAATATCCTTTGATACGGTATTCAACGGAAGAAGAACGAACGGAAAATAAGGCGCGCGAGTTGCCGCCTTCGGAGGCGGCCGAAGGAGAGTCGCGAAAAAAAAAAAAGACAACCCGAAGGCGCTGTCGAGTTTCACCTCGATTCTTTTCTTTGTCTTCTCCTTTGTCTTTACGACTGTCTTCCGGTATACGTGTATAACAGCATTATTACGCTGCGCAGCGATGCGTTTGTGTCAGCAATATAACCGCGACATAGGTGGACGCGTGTTCGCTGTGCGACGACTATTTTTAGAACGTTCCATAGGCGAATAGAGACGGAGAATAAAGAGAATTATTGCGAGAATTTCTGGAAAAATAGGGTGGAAGTGGTCATAAATTCCGTCGAATGCGCGCAAGACCGTATTCAGCTCGGCGTAGAATGCGGTGAAATTTTCTGCCCTGGCGGCGATCTCGAGACCATCTCCGGGAGAACATTTCACAGGATTTTCGCTGTTTTTAATTACATTTGAATATATCGTACGCCAACACTTCGGGCGCCTCTCTATTTAAAAACAATTTAAAGCTTAGAAATAGTAACTCTTCTGCCTCGTCTGCATCTTCAAATTGTAAATTGCAATTAGACAACGACGGTTAACGGCTAATATCTTGATTGCTACGAAATGGTTTAACTCGCTTCTGCGTTCATCATAAAGTCCGAACGTACCGTGCATCTTACCAGCAAAATTGCTAACCGAGAATTTATTGGACGACGGGTTCTTTAAAACCAGCGCGTAACGAAAAGGCGCATCGATCCTTTTAACAAAAAGCCCCGTCCAAGTCGGACGCGTTAATGGAAGAAAATTGTCGGAGCGAATGGGAGTCAATATATGAAAGAATCCGGCCGCGATAAGCGTTTCTTTGCTGATGACTGCAAAAGTTATGCGAGAAGCTTCCGGCGAATGAATGCTATTTCATCGACTCGGTTCACCGTTCTCTGTCCTCCGTCCCTCGCTATTCGCGGTGGTATGGATCGTTCGACGATCTCTATACCCTTCTTTTATATATACAGGGTGGACCAAAAGTGTTAGAACTTCTGCGAATATGGACTTACATTTGTGTGTACGCAGATGAAACTAGAATTTCGTTCATATTCATTTTCCTAAAGTAATATTTCCTTTCTCGCACTCAATATATTTTCCAATAAGTATAGGAAAGGCACTTTGCTAAAAAGGTCAACGTACACACCTTACTCGATAAAATGTCTCTCGAGAAATACAGTCATTTATTTGGTCCACCTTGTACACATATACGTACTCGGAAACCATGCTCGACAGACGCCAGCATACCGACCACTTCGTCGCATTTTCCATCGGATTGTCGCATTTTACTGTCGCATTCTCCATTTGCTCGACAAGGCGCCCGAACCGAATCTCATAACTGACTCTTCCATATACTAGATACACCTACTTTAAACGTGTCTTCGGTTCGAACGACCTCGAATCTCGACCACCCGATCGTTTCGAATAGCGACGCGTTGTCGTCCTCGAGCATCGAATAGCGACGAGCCTTCGAAATCACGGAAAAATCGAATTCTATTTTATTAAATCGTTCGATGCGGCCAAGTTTCAATTAATGCTAAATGTGTCTGCGACGAAGGCGTTTGTCTTGATTAATAAGAGACCTTTCTCAACGAGAAACACGCCGCCTCCAACGATATCGTATTTACGTTTCGCGATCTCCAATTATCCTCACCGGTGAGAATTAGTCGACGACGTCGCGCAGTCGATCGGAATTTATTCGGAGAGATCTGCTGGGGTGGCTGGTGGCGCGCGATTCGAGGGATCGCGAGTACCCGCCGGAACGGGGATATATCTCATCGACTTAACAAAGTCACGGGGCAACGAACCGTTATGTTGCGCGGCAGAACGGACTGCCAGCAGTTCGCAGATCTGCTGGAAATAGAATCGACGCTCGTCGAGAAATCTCGGTTACGCTTGGCGCGTGGTGGCGTGGGTGGCGAGGGGAACGGCGAGAAGAAAAAGTAACCGTCGGAGGAGAAGGAGCTCTCGAGTTGTTTACAAAATAGTATAAAGGAACGGTAACCTGTTGAGGTATCGGATGGATGAAGCGAAGCTACTTATCATCGGGAATCGCGGCCCTTTCGCTTCGCCGTGGAAACAGCTGCGTCTTTCGCGAATTCATTTCCGAAATGACAGGACCCTCCCAGGATACTCGATAACCGGAAGTTTCGAGGGCTGCGGTTCGTGCTCGAATTACGTAACTAAGTGTCGCGTCGCGGTAAGTGAATCGAGAATAAGTAATCGTGAACACCGGAGGTGGGGACCCAGGGAACGTCAAGGCGACGGGAGGCGAAGAAACCTCGAAGATTTCTCGAAGGACGGGGATTATCGAGGGTGAAGCAGGAAGGCAACCGAACCGCTCGATTCGTTTCTGAGATCCAATCGTCGGGGAACAGGATACTAACCTGTTGAGGCTCTAAGTGGACGAGGGAGGCGGGAGTTTTTCCAAGGAGATCCTGGAATTCCTAGTACCTGCACGATTACGGATCCTGGACATCTTTATATATCCGACGAAAACTCCGCGAGTGGGTCAGGAAAAGTAAAATTTTGAATATAAGAACCAATTTTGAAATCGGAAAGGAAAGCGCTACGAGTTCAACTAAAAAAAAAAGAGAATGTTATAAAGTCGATCCGCGTTTTAGCGTTCAAAGATATGAAAGCTTTTAAGGAAGTGCGGAATTAGTATGCGTAGAGTATACACGTAACCTGTTGCAAAGTAGGAGGGCGGTAGGCGAACGGAGGCAAGGAGATTCGAATACTTTCCTGCTCGCACACACCAACGCAAGACTTTGTATGCAATTGTAGTGCGTTCTGTACGTACAATCTAAAGCTGTACGTTGCAGGAGCAGTGAATGGGTCGCAGCTATGTTCTCGAAAAGAATCAAAGGGAAGAAGGATGCTCTTTTATTACGGTAGCGAGAAGAAAGGTGCTCGATACCGGGCACAAAGATGCATCGAAGGTAGCAGAAACTAACCTGTAGAGGTGCTAGGTGGATAGAGAGGCTACTTATAATGGAAACTTCCAATTCGACCCTTTCGGAACCGGCTGTATTGTTGGCGTGACAGACGTATCGTCCAGCATCCTCGGGTGTGGCCAATTGTATAACTAGCACGCCTGCCCTGACGTGGACCCTCTCCGAATCGAAGATCATCGCCGTGCCCGACACGGACTCGCGAAACCACAGGTACATCGGGGCTGGTATTCCTTGAGAGATGCAAGACAGAACGATCGTTTCCTGTGTCCGTATCGGCGCTGGGCTGACTCGTTCGTTGAATCGCGGCGGGACTGGCTTGCGTTGGTCTGAAAAGGAAAATAGGACAGACCTTTTATTGATTTTACCTCCAAGAATTAAATATATAAGATGAATAATTTAGTCTCAAAAAAATCGATTCCTAGTTTGGGTTGAAATCTGATTATATAAACGTGTTTCATATTTTACTTTTCATGGAAAAATATATATAAATAACTTATCTCGAGAATATCAAAATAATCGAAGATATTATACTGATTAAAACTAAGCGATATATGTTAAGTAAAAAAAAAAAAACTTGTTTCGTAACAGAATTGTTTGAGATATTTTTAGTTATAAGCTTTTGATCGAGATTCATGTTTTCGAATAATACGCGAAAATGTCATGCACGAATATTGTAGATAACGATAATCCTTTTCCATTTGCAAGCACCGTACGATAATAACAACAATTTCAACGACACGTATTTTCCTCGACCCTTCAGCCAGTATGATCGTTTCACTGAAAATAACGACACATTTTGTAATATTCATTTAATTTCACAGTCGCGGATTACTTTATATTTTATGTCGAAATCTGCTAAACGTAGACTGGTTATTCGGATATCGTGATTATTTTTAAAGATATGGAAGAACGGTTTGCAGCAGGAGTTGTTTGTCTTCGTTGCCGAAAATAAATTCTTACGTACAATTCAGAACTCCTGGACATTTCTAAGAAAAATCTCCAGGGACGCGTTGAAATAGACAAAGATCTCGGGATCAATGTTTCGAGTCCACGGAAAACCTTTTGTTCCAGTTACGTATAATGCGAGTTAGTATGCTCGGTAAATTTACATTTATTGACTTCCACCCCTCTCTCTCTCTCTCTCTCTCTCTCTGTCCTCTTCCCTTATTTGTTCCATATTCCCATGTTATCTTCTCCGGTTCAATTACAATTGCGGGCGTTGCACGGGTTATTCTCATCGATTTAAACGGTATATTATTATTAATTTAAAAATTTCGTTCATAAGCGACACTCTTTTCCCAGCGAATCGACAACCGACTGCAAAATGAATACCCTTTGACAACGAAATGTAAACCCACAGAGTGGAGAATCGTTCGAGGACGCTCGAGCCTCGTTACTATTTCGTTTTCCGCAAACATTCCATCGATCGAGTTACGTGTAAATTAATGTTACGTAATTGCACGCTAAAATAGCAGTCTTTTTCCTTATCCCGCCGACACGCGTTGCATCTGCTCGATCGCTGGACGGCCGATGTTCACCGTAACGTAACGCAAACTCGCTGAAATTGATCGACCGTTATTAATCGAAGTATACATGTGCATACATAATAACTTGGGAATCGTACAGCCCCGGGGGTAATGGATCTACTTTAATGAGCGCAATCTCGAGAGGCGTATCGGCAACCCGTTGGTCTAAACAGCGCATGACAAAACAACCACTCAATCCCTCGGAATCTTGGGCCTTAACGACGACCCAAAACAACCGCCGTTTTATTTCGGTTTTAGTAACACTTAAACACCGAATGCTGTTTGTCGAATAGCTGGACCCCGCGACGTCAGAGCTTTTTACGGCTGCACTATTTCATAATGGCGCGCTCGCTTTGTCTGGTCGGCGTTATTATTGTAATTTAAGCTGATGGCGTATTGATCGTCGCTTGCCTCTATCCCGTTCTCTCTTCCTCCTCGTTGCTTCTCTCGCTGGCTCTCGAACCATCTCTCACGCTCTCACCCGCGCTGTTTCTCTCGTTCTATCTCTCTCCCTCTTATTCTCTCTATCTCGCTTGTGCCAGCGTGCGATTCCAGTTGCCATATTCCAGCAACGCCCCGCCACCACACCCTTGTGGATACTACCGTTGGTTCCACCAGCTCATGGACGCGTACCTCCCAAAACTTTTTACGCCGTTCGTATCTGACTTACGCATCCTCGACGTCAACGTTGTTGACGTTGACGTTCGCCTGGCGAAAAAACGCGCGTGCAACTTGGTCGGCTGATCGATACTGGAATCGAAGGATCAACTCGCGTTGCTGATTTTTCCGACGACCAATCGTTCGATAGCGCGTTGATCACCCCGTTGCCGCGACAGAGTCAACCCGCGATGTTTGAAATTGAATTCGATGGAACTAGACGAGACGCATCCTTTGACGTGAAAAGTAGCTGATTTGAAAGAATGGGGAAAGGAAAGATAAACAAGGCAACAAGCGATGGATGTATGAAATGCTAAAACCAACGAAACGGGGGTCGAAAGGAACAAACGTTCTGTTGCTTGTACAAGTGACACAGCTGTTCGAGTTAGTTCGTCAGTGGTGTAATTTAGGCAAAAAATTGTTCAGGCTAATAATGTTTTCCTATGGAATTTTTTACTATTTATAAGCAAACGAACGCACTTCAACCTCTCCCCATAGAACAGTCATTTGCTTGGTATTTTTCCAGGCGAAATAGGGCTCGTCCTTAATCGGCACAATACACGCGCGCTTTGCGAATTTCTCGCGAAGCGGCGAAACGAAAGTTAACCTGACGTGGAGCACGACGAAAACAGGTAAGGTTGGTAGACAAATTTAAAAAGCATTTCCCCCTCCGCCGGGAATGCTCTTACCGCGGCGACGACGGCAGCAGCAGCAGCGTTTGCGGCAGTTAAAAAGTTAAACAGTTGAGAGGGAAGTTTAATTAATAAGCTACAACGGCAAGTGATTTCCAAGTACGGGAACTCGACTAGTATCGAGGAAGAGCACTCGGCCGGCGCACGAGTACGATATTTAAGCGGAACAGCGAGCGGACAGACAGTGTACTCAAACGAACATCTTGATATCCTTTAAACCATCAGTCATCGACTGTGTAATTCAGGCTTCGCCCTTTCTCGCAGCACTCGATCCGCGAGCGGGTAGGGCACGTCGTATGCGCGACGAGACGAGGCGAGGGGAGAAAAACGCGACCGAAGGGAACGGAGAAACCGCGGCGGAACGATGTCCAATTAAACCTTTCGAGCCGTCGACTCCAATTAAGACTCTATTAAATATACACCGGGCGCGTGTGTCGTTGGCAAAGCGAATTTCAAATGGCTCCGGTCTTTCTCACGTATTTACCCAGAGCAAGCAACTTCACCGTGACAAAGTTGTCGCTAATTAGCCGTACAATGTATCTCACGCAACGCGCGCGGCGACTAACGCGGACTCTCGCGCTCGCCATTTTACGCCGTTGAAATTCTTAAGGTTGATTCGCGTTAGGGGAAACGTCAACGTCGGGGTAGCGATGGGATCGAGCACTTTACGAGTTATTCGCGATCCTGATCCCGGATTCGTCGGTGCATAGCATGCGCATGCAGTTTAATGGAGCGAGAAGTAGAACGTTTCCACAAATAGAGAATAACAAAGTACCAAGTATACTTCCTCTCGGTATACCTAATTCGATAAAGCGTCAGGCGGATCCGATAACGCTCGCATCCTGCACAGTCTGATTATTTATCGATCGCAGAGGTGAGCACGATACCAGTCCATGACGACGTTCGAGCATCCCAAACCAAACAGTTTAATTAGCAAAACGCTACGATGAATCTCTATGAAATGCATCGGAGAGGTCGAAGAATCCTACGATTCCGAGTTTCTCGCCACCTTGTCTTCTCGATGTTATCCGAGACCATAAGGAGAGATTCTCGAGCGCTGTGGCCTGATTCGAGTCCAGTCTGACGCGAATCAAGCGTGAAATACGAACGAAAGGGAGAAAATTGGAGGGAATTTTCCGCTTCGAGTCGTTACACTGAAAATCTGCGGAATAAGCACCGTCCGCGTGACGCGTGAGCGAGGCACCCCGGAGGATCGGAGACGAATGGGCATCGGCGTCCGTTACGAGGGGCGGGGAATCGGTGGATCGTTTGAGCTTCGTTAATTACTTGGCAAGACAGGTTTCTGCATTAATTGTACGTAATATTACCGGGAACCGTATTACGCCATTTACTAATTACGTCATCGAAGCGGCGAGCTGCTCTCGAACCGATGGAGCACACGCGTAATTTAATGTCAGCCGCTGATTGCTTCAGAATTCAGGTCACAACGCGCGATACCCGGGCGCAATTTGCACGCAAGGCGTACACGTGATTCGATGCGTATCGCTTCGCCGCAATTCGGTATAATTATATCTCTGATTTATACGGACGAGCGGACAGAGAGAAACTGAGGGTAAACCTAACTCGTTTCGCACCGTCACCGTCAAAGTTACCCGATACCGGAGAATGAACGGAGAAATGTCCCGACGAAGCTGTAACTCGGCGCGAATATTGAATTAGAAAACTCTGGCGGACGAATGAAAATTTACCGGGTCGCGAAGGGTTCGAAGAATATGTCCCTAACAGCCCGCGCCTCGAAGACTTACCGACGGTCTTGGGAACGTTGGGTTCGAGATGGAAAATATCATTATAAACTCTCCAGGGTCGTGACACTTAGAAGGAGGAGGTGTGCGAATTGATTACCGGTATTTACGATAATTAGCTTCGTTGAATAGCATATGCGAAGGTAAAGAATTTCAACCGCTACAACTGTTAAAGCGACGCTCTTGTTTCGCCTGTGTAAGGATTAACGCGTGTCATATTCCGCGCCTCGTAGCGTGAAACTCAAGAAGATCGATGCGCCAGGTACGGTGCTCGGATGTCAACGAACAGAACGCTTCGCCGTCGTTCGTCATTCTCGGTGAACATTTTTCATCCTCTTCTCCTGGATACCTTCAGGATATGCGTATCGTATCGAGTACCTTTCTACCCTGCCCTCTCCTCCCTCCACGCTTAATCGAGACCTCCGGAAATGCCACCGTAATCGCTATGCATTACCATAATGCTCTCCGTCGACTCGTTCCGATTCCGCTGGATACGATCCGTTGCAATAGCTGTTCTCGCGACGAACGATTCCTCTCGACGACGTCCGACGGAAGAGGTAATCCACGCGAACGAATTCGCCTTGTCTTCGAGCGGAATTCGAGCGTAATTCGCTCGTCTAGTTCTTCGCGAATCATCCTATCCGGTGGTTCCTTGCTTCGGCAAGATGCGCGGGCGCGCTCCCGCGTGCGAGTATGCGAGGGTGCAGAAAAGAGAGATATACAAGTAGGTTGAGCTCGATAAGATTGCAGGGTAGCGAGCGAAGGGATTGGAGCCGTGATGGCTGCATTGTTTCTTGCCGACGCTGCTCCGCAGACTGGTTACATCCTGGCACCGTGGATTGTACTTTGCGTTTTCGTCGAGTCTCCGATAGGGGCGATATCCCTCCGTCCCTTTTCTTCGTCCGCGATTTCCTTCTCCCCCCTCCTCGCGCCGTCTCCTCGCTCTTTATTTCTCCGACCCTTTCCGTTTCCCTCGACTATCCCCGGCATTGACCGGTAAAAAAGCCACGAGGGCGTCGTAAAAGCGCGCCACGAAGAAACTGCTCGCCTTGTTCCACGGATTTACGAAAGTTCAACATTTTTCCAGGCCGGGAGAGAGTCTTTAAAGTACTTAGAAGTAATACCGTGAACGTACGCGGATAGCAACCCGGATGGTGGATCTGTTCCTTGTTTTTTTTTTTTTTTTTTTTGTTTCACTCCCTCGCAGCGTCGCGAATAAACGCGATAAATCTGCATTTACAATTCACAACGGCGCGCGTTTATCATCGCGGCGACGCTCTCTTCGGCGAGCACCGTCCTCCCCGACGCGTCCGCCTTCGCTTGGTGAGTACGAGGCGGAAGATTAAGAACGGAGTAATCTCCAGGGTCTCGGTAGTCGACTCGAAGGATGTAAACGTAAGACTAAGCACGCGCTATCGACTTTCCGTCGACCAAACTTCAGTCGGCGAATGCGTTCACTTCCTTAATATAGACCTACGTTCACCTAAATTCACAGTTTTTTTCGATCGAGGAGCCAAAGGACGTCCGTCGAGTATCGTCGAAAGCTGACCGAGTCGACAACGAGATTCAGTAGGCAAAGGCGAAGAGGGTAAACACTCAAAAAAGTGTTCGACCGCCAAGCTGATTCGACGCTCGGTTAAGTCGAGCTCCCGGGGAGACGAGAGAGGAATGCTCTCGTCGAATCTCCGTCTCGAACTTTCTCTCCGTCCAAGTTCTCGCGGAATTGAATTAAACGTATCGCTCGAGGTGAATATCGATCGATCACGCGATACGATCGACGCCAAGATCGCGATACAAACGAAAACTTTCTTAGCTATTATCGAACACGGGATGTACCGATAAAACTTTCCAGCTCGGCAGTCTGCCCGAGCGAACTTCGCGACGAACCCTCCGCAACGATGGAACGTTTCTTCCGATTGCCTTTCCGAATGCATTAACAGGAAAAAGCAGCGCGATCGTGGGATTTGTTACGACTAACGTTGCAAGAGAAACTTTCTTTGGTCCGCCAGTTATAAACCGGGTTGCGTTCTTGGCGCAGTTATATTAAATTCCAGCAGCAAAGATAACCGAAAACCCTCGGTACCTCTTCAGCTTGACGGAACGTAATTCGCAATGCTAGACGTCAGTTGTAAAACTAGATAACCAAGAGAGTATATCGCGCGTACCAAGAACTCGAAGTGATTAGTATCAACCCTTTGCATTTCAAAAACTTGTTTAATACGAGCGACTGGCAACTTAGAACGCGTTAACACGGTTTGCGTTGTCACAAATAAAACTTAATTCGGTTGTAGCGCATGTCGCTGTAGCAACTTCGGCGACGTTTAGAGCTAGAAACTTGGAACGAAGTTCCGCGTGGAGACAGAAGATTAAGAAGGTCAACATGTACTCGCGTATTTCCGCGATCTGGGAAGAAGCGCGTAAAATCTCCGATTTCTCGGCAAACCAATTCCGAGGCAAACATATTTCGAGGCGTCCTAGGTTCGTGGAAACACGAGAGGAAAGCACTAAACATTACGGAGAGGGAGCGACGGAGGGAGAAAAGTACAGATTAAACTTCGGCGTCGAAAAAGTGGTAGATACGCGGAGGGAAAGCGTTCTCTCGGATTTCTCACCGTGGCGATTTTCTTTCATCGCGTCGAGAGTCCGACTCGAATTCGCTTGGATGGTTATCGAGACGGCAAACGCACACTGTCGTGGTGTGTTTGGCGTCGAGCAGTTTGGTCCATTAGGACGCGGCGCATCGCGTTTGACTTAAAGGGTTATATCACCATGGGGACGTAGTTGAAGTTGCTTAGAAATTAATTGCGATGAATCTTGTTTGAAAAGTTTCTAGTAGCGAGGTGGTGTTCGTCCTTGAGAAAACGCAGTTGCTGAAGGTTTTGCAGTTCATCTAGCGTCCGTGCTCTTTAATGGACACGAGACTTAAAAACCGGGGTGTCTCTAAAACGTGTCGAGGCGTCGGAACTCTGACGCGTCGTAGTCGAGAAGGGTAAGTGGAAGGAGGCGAAAGCTTACGAAAAATGCTAGGTTGGATAATGGCGGTGACTATGACAAAAACTGGAACCGACAGGTGCCGTGGAAAACAAGCCAACGTTCGCAAGGTTGTCTCTGCTTAGCAAGATCGATTAACTTCCCGCCATCTTGACGGAATCACGAGTCGATGCATAATCGGTCTAGTCTACGAGCTAGGTATAGGAAACTTTTCGCTATTGGAATACAAATTATAAATGGATATTTACCATTGCCCTCTGTCTCTATTAGCTCGAGAGAACATAAAAAATGACTGTATCGAAGAGTAAAAGATGACGGTAAACACGACACGCAAACGGATACACCGCAAAGGGAATAGCGACGCGTGTCGTTATTTTCGACGTTACCCGATAACTCGAAGGTGGCCGTACTCTTCGAAGGAGGTCTTCGACCTCTCTTACGACATCACTCAAAGCCAAAGCTAAGCAAATTCTTACTTTAACCAAACTTCCTCGAACAACCGTCTCTGATTTCATCGTTTCAGATGGCAAGCAACCAACGAACAATATGCTCATCTCGCATTCGATTCCAATTCGTGACTTCTCTATCCCAGGTACCGGAGCATCTCGACTTGCACTTTCATCATTAGCCAACCTATTGTTCCAACCGCTCATCCACATTCGACCCATTTTATGTCTTACGAATCAGCAGCTCTCTTGCGCTGGATGAAGCTTACCGACGAGCCATCGTGTTCACAGCTGCGATTGTTCACAGGGGTTGATTACTATCGCTTGGATATCACGCGTACGTTGAATCCCAAGGAAGACCTTCAAGTTAATTAAAGGGACAGGCAAGCTTCGAAATGATCGAAAATCTATCCTTGAGATTTTTACGTAATTCGATGCGATTCTTAGAATTACCGATACTTTTAATATTTCGCGGTTTGATCCGTTGTATTTCAGTTCGATTAAATACCATTTTCGAAGTTGTCGGTCGAATGAAACATGAAACTAAATGCACAGGCTAGCAGGCGCACTGAAATAATATAGTCGAGAAGATTAATTATGTAAATGAGCTGGAAATTATTTGGATACTCTATGATGTGTAATATATGTTCCGCAAAGCTCGAAAATGAGCAACAATACGATCAAAGCTGTAGCCCGAAGATATTAAAATACACAATTTGTATAAACCTTTGACGTAACAGTCGAGTTTCTCTCGTTTTCGGCACGCGCACCTTCAAAGCTTCCATCGAAAATACCATCGCATCCCGAAAACGTATCCACACGTGAACAGTCGCATTAATTTATACAGATTCGCGTTTTGGTCTCCTTTTTTTTTTTTTTTAAATATTTGCCGTGTCGTTATTTGTTATCGTACTGGGTTGAATCTCTGCACGGTTGGTAAATTATTGTTATTAAAACACGAGTGGGCCGAAACGATAGAGACAAACGCGTCGAGTGCATCGCGCAGGAAGCTGCAGTGTCCGCGACAATGCTCGTAATTAGGCTATTAACGTATTTACCGCGATGTACCAGAAGTAAAAGCTGCCAGCCACTCCGAATCAGCACGTATTTTCAACGATGTCGGTACATTTTGTTTACAGTTCGGAGCACTTGGTAGCGGCGCAGGAACACCGAGGCGACGACCACGAGAGAGCGTGGAGGTTTCGGCCATTAGCATTTCGGACACTCATGATTTATTCATGAAGTAGACACCGCGCGAGCACGGCAAGCGGCCTGCTGGGCACGGCGCGCTCCACAGGAAACGCGCAACAATGCATTATGATTTATTATGCAAAAGGTATGCGTGAGATCGTTGTATAAACGCTCGTGTTTAAGTAGATGCACGAAACGTTCCCTGGATATCCCTGAGAAATGCTCCGAACGAGCAGCCGCTCACGTACTTTAATCGCCATTATGCCAACGCAGCTCCCACCACGCGGATTCGTTCGTTTTCCCCGTGTCTAACCATTTTTTCCCTCGACGATCCGCGATAAGAACCATATTCGTATCATTTATAGCTCGAGTGTGATCGATCCCCCATAGACGACGGAAAACCAGACGATGACAATTGATGTTGTTCGCGCGACTATTTGCTCGTCGAACGATCGTGTTCATCGACGGACTACTTCTTCCTAATTCGCGAATCTACTTCAAGATCGAAAGCTAAACGTAACTTTCGTCGCAGTGTGACACCGTACAAATGACCCAGGGTCGATTTCTTTTTACCACTTCAGTCACAAACGCGTCCGAACTCAGAGCGATAATATCTCGGAAAACGTATAAGCACGCACGCCCTCAATTTTCTGGCGTGCTTCGGCCGAGCGTAATTTCGCGAAGCGAGAAGCTGCTAGCTCGATGGGAAGTGGAAGAGATCGGATGATCGAATCATCTAGAGGTAACGACAGATGTCTGATATCCAAAACTTACCACTTATCACGATCCGGGCGTACGAGGAACTTTCCACGTTCTCGCTTGTGACATGGTGCACGGTCCGGCATCGATAACTGGAATGGACATCGGCCGCTGTTATTTGGAATACCAGCAGCTCCCCAGTCGGCAGCATATGATATTTCCCCTCTGAAAGCAGATCCGTATCATTGATTCCACGATATATCTGCGCGATACGCGCCTGCTTCCCATCCTCGAATCGCTCGCTCTTTTTTTTTTTTTTTTTTTTTTTAACGAAATTCCGACTCAATCGCGTCCCGTTCTAGTGCCGCGATGCGCGCTTCTATTAATATGTAAATTTCTTTAATGGAAAATCCTCCCTGTTGTTCGCGGCGGCGCGTCGCTGCGCGTGTCGTAAATCGAGGAATAATGAAAGGTTCACGGAAAATGATTTGGGAACCGGGCTTCGCCGTTAATGGTGGATCGGCCAATAGCGTCATTAAACGAACGTGTAAAATGAAAATTCGAACGATGGACACCGCTGTCCTCTGGGCTTGACCGAAATAACTGGGGCTTCGACGTCGATGCTCGCAGCCGGCAACCAGTTAATTCCATACAGTCCCACGGATCGATGCTCGTATGTACAAAAATCCAGCGAACCATCGTTGCAGCGTTTCGTTCCTGTAATTCGGACACAATGCGGCGACCTTTCGCGGGGGTAAAATATAGTTTCGAGCGCATATGCCGCGTGGCTCGCGATAATCGGATCCTTCGTCGACGTTTATTTATTTATGTGTTAAACGAACGGGTCACGGCTCTTATATACATTACACATCGCGACGGTTGCGTGAGCAAACGTGTATAATTGGATGCAAACAATTGGTAGAGACGATTCTGTCGCGTTCAATATTACTTATTTGACAGAATTAAAAACAAAGAGAGCCTACAGGATTCGAAGATGAATGTCCACAGGTAGAATATTCGAGTGCCTCTCTTTTTATTTTCTTCTATTTCCCGCCCACCTGGATTCGAGAATTGATCGCTACGCGGTCCATGAGCACCTCGTAACGGAAATTGTGCGAGATCGTTGGACGAGTGACGCGACCCAGCGCAAAGGTACGCTTTAGCCGCTATTTTTTCACTTTTTCCATCCAGGTCGACGTGAAATATATTACGTGAATTCCCTTCTTCCGCGAGCATTTTCGGCGAGGGTGCGCTCTCATGCGCGCGCACGGGTGACACGGAAAAAATGCATCGTGTCAAAATGTTTTTGTCCGCGTTCGCACCTCGGCGTATAAACGACTGTATTCATACTGGCTACCCTCCGCCCTCGACCGCCACCCACCGTACCACTTTGCTTTCCCGTTTTTGCAGCACCGGTCCCCCGCCTGCCAGTGTCAATATTTCGTCGTTCGTTGCGCGCATCCTCTGCGCGCCTGTGTATTGCATTGTTCTCGAGGAAATTGCTCGGGATTTCAGCCATTGAAACGCGTCGGCTGAAACTGGCGCGCACGAAAATACGCGTAAGTCTGGTCACCGCTCGTTACTTCTGCTGCTGAATCGAGACGGGGATTCAATTTATTAACTAGCGATCCCCGTTACGATTCGTATACGGAAACAAATGAAAACAGAAGAATAGATGCGGTAGAACCTCCCGAGTTCGAACACCCTAATATTTAAACACCGACAGATGCCTCGCGTAGCAAATACAGCGGTCATTAGCTTAACGTAAATGGGATGCCGCGAAGCAACAATTAACATGTATTTTTTTCTATCTCATTCATGGGATCGATCGGTTCGAATTCCAAGAGTTCCCGCATCTCGCAAAGGTAGATTCGAATAGATCGATAAGTATAATCAAACATCAACGAGAAACAACGCAGCGTCAGCAGAGATATAGCGAAACATCGCATAGGAAAAGCATCCCAAATTTGATGAAATCGTATTCGGAATACAGGTCACGTCGCAGCGCACTTTTACACCCTTTGTCTCCTGGTAATGTACACATTCTGTTCAGCGCAATAACAGTCATACTTCGCGCTCATAACGTACGTTTCTCGAATATGATCTCGAACAGCTCCTTGTCAGCGACTCCGCGTACCAAGAAATTTTATTACTCCCGCGTTCGAATATTTGCGCAACGGTAAACTCGACTACGCTTCCAAATGGAATCGACATTCTCGATAATTGTGGTTCAATTAAAGCTTATTCGCTTGTCATTGGCGAGGCACTAATGCAATTAACCGCTTGCGATAGAAATTCATCGGAAGCTGCGAGTGGTCAGCCAATCCATATTATTTTGCCGTGGGCTGAACATCTAAAAGCACTATCGTACAGTGAATTCTGTCTTAATTAACGGATTCGTATCGAATAGATATGCATCAGTTTTCCATAACGGACGATATACAATTTCACTCTATCGCAGTGTTTCGTATTCGATGGTATTCGTGTGTCTCTTTCGCGATACTTCTTCCCTGGATACTTTTCGAAATTCTGCGACGGGACCTGTGCGAACTGTGCGTCCAACTGACACGGAGATCTTGCGCACGAGAGCTGACGCATGCCCTTTACTGGCAAAATTTCAACCGTCGGATGCCAAACGGCCGTACCCGATAAAAAATCCTCCAACAATTTACTCGGCCGCTTGCTGGAGCGTTGCGCGCTCAGGGAAAAAATTTACCGACCGCACAGTACAAATAATGCCTACGAACGAGTAGAAAACCGATAATCGAGTATCGAAAGTATCGAGCATAAGCGCCGCAAATATTTGAATCTCTTCGGGAACTTCGTTCCGCAACCGACCACCGAGAAACTTTAATGAAAAGTAAAACGTTCGATAAAATAGTTCAGCCCTCCCTGAAAATAGGCTGAATAGCGATGGCTGTTGGTCGGGTGGAAGCAGAGTTTACGTCACGCGCGATATTTTGTCCCTTGACCCAAATTTCGTGAAAACGAGTTTCTAATTCTTTGAAAAATGTATGTAGAGAAAAAGCTATTTGGCGAGAAAAAAAGTTTTTTTGGACAACGAAAGTCGCGACGGTAATTTATCAACAACTCCGTAGTACTTGGAGAATGAAATCGCGTCCTTGCAACCTTCCAACCCGGATGTGGCATTGAACTCGAGGATAGACCGGTACGAAAATCTTTCCCCCAGCAATCGCGGGGAAAACTTCGTTTTGGCCGCAACGATTGGAGTTTGGCTTCACGCTAATAAGCGTAATGGACTACGTCGGAGGGCGCGTGGCATCCAACGCACCCGCGAGAGCGCCAGGGAAAATGACAGACGTCTATTTGGCTGATGGCGCAGGATTTAACCAGCGTTCGGCCACGCGAATATTTTTGCACGTACACGCGGAATAATATGCTCGAATAAGCCGCGGCGTGCAGACCGGCAGAATAGGAGCCCGACTGCGCCATGGTACCGAGTGCTCTTTACCCGAAAAGGGACGCCATAGACAGAGAGAGCAACCGATTACGCGGGATTTAATCTCGCTGCAAGACTTGGCGGATCGCGCTCCCTGGTCCGGGACGTGCCGGCGCTCTCGCGGAATGAAAATACGGATGAATGGAGATAACGGATTTCCGGCAGGGTCAAATGAAACATTTTTTAATACCCATTAACGAGCTGAAATGCCATTTAGCCGATGTAATAATTCTGAAAGCACCGGTTCCAAGAAAGGGACACGCTCGTACGGAGTCCGGAGTGTTTTATTTTTCAGCCCGGGACGCGAAATTGAGAGTACAATGGCGGGCGAGCGAATAGCACGCGGTGCGCTTTTAGCCGCTCGAGCATTTAATCCTGGCGGAAATGGTAGGTGAACGCGTATTGTTTCGATATTAGAGAAGCTTGGACTGGCGTTCGTGTTAACGTACTGCCGGGACGTATCGAGACGCGAACAAACAGTTGGATAATATTGGGTTGGAGAGCAAGGCCTGTTACATTCCGTTCGACGGCGAACTTCTCCAACCGCGAATCGACTCCTGGCTGAGCGTTGTACTTTTGGCTTCGTCGCTCTCGCTTTGCTCTTTCATCGGCAATTTTCTGATTCCGATTATCTGCGTGAAATGTGACCAGACTTTATTCCCTAACGCGATATAATTCTCTGTCTTCCTTTACCCAATGTTACATCAAAGTTTCGGCGATAATTGCGTTACGGGTGAAGCGGCGAAGCGATAGCGTTGCAGTTGTAGCACGAACGTAATAGCAACGTGAATTCTGTCTAATTCACGATTTCATCCGGTCAAAACAAGAGTCCGCGAATGTGTGTGACTTTCCAGCGTCAGTTATATTTGCGTTAGCGTTTGCCGTTAATTAAATTAGTTAGCGGAGTTGCCATTTGTAATTGAACCTTCGTACTCGGATGAAATGAGTAGAATACGGAATTCCGCAATGTTGATTATACACGCGTTCCTTGATGGAATGACTACAATTATTTTCACGCGAGCAAGGCTAAACGTCTCATGCATATATTAAGGGGGATTCCAGTGTAACAGTTTCAAAAATGTGATTTTTATGAATTTTTTAACCACATTTCTATGAATATACAGAACAAATATTGTATTCGAACGAAATATTTAAAAATTTCAACGGTTCGATTACTGCAGGAATTTTTAGACTCGCTTCCCTGCGACATACAAAGCGCAGGTACTCGGTTTTAAAGAAAGTTCGTTCTACTCCCACGTGCAAATCTTCTTCGAAGAGAGCTACGTAATAAATCACTCAGGGATTTTCGAAACGCGCTCTCCTTTCGCGTCTCGTCATTCGTTTATCGGGGATATGAATCTCGATGGTGGAATGCTTTAAATCGAATGAACTTTCGTCGTATAAATCTTTTTCGACTCGCGAAAGGTTTCGTTCGACCAGCCTTTTCATCGGAATCCCACGGACACCGGCCGTACTGATTAACAGCCGGAGGTGCCATTGTTTCGGTGGACTCGCGGAAAGAAAAGTGCAAATAACTCGTCTGGAGTGTAACGGTAGAGAACGTTGTCCGTAGAGATTTACCAGTCCTTTGCAAATAAGTACGATACGAATAAAAAAAATGTGATGAATGTACTCGAAACCTACGCTGGTTTTTGTTAACGAATGTCGACATCAAATGCAGTATTTGACTTTGACTTTTTCCTTTTGTTACAGGATCTGGAAGGGACTAGGTTCGCGCTTAAGTTGTTAAAACTCCGCCCGAATATTTCTTGCAGGTGCAGCGAGTGTAGCCTACTTTTCATATCGTCAAAAATATCGTATTTTTGCGCGAACAGCCCCGTAAAATACCAGGAGCGATGAACGTTGTTGAAAACTGTTGGTAGAGTTCTCTCATTCTTGTAAGAGCGATAAATCGATATCTGTTAGACAGCGTTCGTTCTTCGCAATTTTTTTTTGTTTACGCTTTCGCGTTATTCCTCGGCGATTTCAGAAAAGTTTCCACGTCGGAGGAGGAAAACTTTGGTTTCAAGCTGCACGAGCTGCAAAGTGTCACATCCCGTTCACTTTGTCGTTAAAATGAAAAATGCGCGACGATAGAATCGTCGATACGATTCAAAAGACTCAACGATTAAGTTGCGGCAAATAAAAAATTAATTAGGGCATATTTGACGAACCGAGGTGTCAAACGCGGATTTGTTATTGGTACGGGAAAGTTACCAGCCTACGAGTGACCAACGGTTTGCTAGATCGGGAAGTCGTTCAAACTTGCGAGTGCTGTGACTGAAAACAGCCCGAAGCTGTCATCGCCCCGATATCGTTTCACCATCGGTTCACGCTTACACTCAACCTATAAACAACGAATACCGTGAACCGTTTTCGCTTCGATTTGCGAGTGGCGAAATATCGATGGACCGACGAATGGCGAAAACACCTCCGATTGGTTTAACGAGCGATCGAAACGAGCGCGTATAATGAGTCACGCAACCTTGGCAATTTAAAAAAAATGCAATTTCGCCAAACTCTGCGAGGTGTCATGACTCTCTGATTTGACCGTGCATTCTGATGTCGACCGTCGACGTAGTACGGATCTATCGGGGTAATTACATCTTTGTAACCGGTTTTTGCATGGGATCCACTCGAATTAAGAGACTCTCGGAACACATGGCTCATTAAGCACGCGAGGAACGGATAAAGAGCGAGAAAATGGGCCAAGGGGCAACGAGAGTAGGAAGGAATGGCAGTGAGAGAAGGAGAGACGATATTAGAGGTGTTACAACGTCGACAGAGGAAACGCGTAGTTGGATGGAAGGATTCATCCAGGGTACTACGAACTGGAAGATAGTTCGGGGATTTCGGTACACACGACGATGATCACCCAGGGCGAATTTGCATTGCGGCTGGACGCTTTGCGTTTGAGCTGTGCTCCTCGTGCATCTGGGTTGGCCGTCGGTTGTTCGTTGAACTTTAATCCGAGGAAAACTGTCGGTACGCTGTATCGCCGGAGTTAGGAATTCATCGACTAATTCTTCTCAACTAGTCGACTGAACGCGCGATACGATTAAAGATTTAGTCGCTCTAACGGTAGTTCAACATTGAAAGTAAACGGTACACGGAATGTCTCGTTTAACGGTCCTTTCTTCTTGAAAAGAGGTTTTTTATAATTTCGCTTGGATCGAAAGTTGTGCGATATTGACACGAAAAGCATCATTTGCGTCCATAGTGCGGCGCGCAAAGTCTACGTTCAAAGTCCCGACGGTTCGCGGAGTAAAATCCAATCTTACGATTGAAGAGGAAACGGGTGGACAAGAGCGGGAATCGAAGAGCGCGGCGTGGCGCGGATCTGAATGGAAAACGAATCACTCGGAAAAGTTTTAGTTTCGCACAGATCAGTCCGTCCATGCGAGAAAGTTCCCGTTTATTCGGTACAATCCGATCGAAAGGCGGCGAAGAGGACGAAGAACGACTAACTCGGATCAAGTTTTTAGAGGAGGCTTCGGAATAACTTGCGAAAAGAGAAGAAAAGGGGACGCGGCGGTGGTCGCAGAGTGCGCCTCGCGTGCCGCGAATGCTGACTTCCGATATCATTTTTGATGGAATATTGGGAATAATTTATAAATCTACGAATAAATATATTTTCCTTGCCATGCAGTATGCATCGGCGTTGAAGCATTAAGTATTCGGTACGCTTCAATCTTTTTACGAAGAATATTTCTTTAAAACTTACCTCTCAACCCTTTGACGACGGCAGACTTTGATACGCACCGGCCGTAGCAGACGGCAGGAATCGAGTTACGATGTGCGCCGAGAATGGCGAACTTTTAGGTAGAGAAGCACTTTTGTCGACACATATTTCAATAATAAAAATACTGGATTTCACTACATTAAAACAATATTTCCTTGAGCCGAATTAGTATACGTATTACGAGTTTAATGTTAATGTAAAGTTTTTCACGAGACGCGTCTGTTCCGTACGCGCACTCCTCGCGAGCGTTACCGAAGTGGTACACGTACTACCGCGCTCTCAATGATCTTGGTAAATGAATATGAGGATACACTGATAGAAATTTTCCTTGAAGAATGTCACGCTCGAGGACTCGAAGGTGGTAGAAAAAGTGGTCGGGTGGAAATGGAAATTTGTTTGTGATTGGTTGAAATATTCGGTTACAGGAATTGAGGAGTCGGGTGAGGAAGGAAACGGTAACTCTATTGTTTGTAAACAGCTAGCGGAATCTGGTCGCACATCTGGTCGCCAAATGTTGTTAAACCTAAACGCTTACAATTTGGGAACGCGTATTTATGATGACGCCGACCGGAATATAAATTTTACGCTTAAATAAAACTTACAACGCGAACTTAAACGTAACACGTCAGAACGCCGTACTGCGTCCAGCGTCTACAGGGTGTTCTCAGTCTCACAAACGCAAAACATCTAAGCACCTTTCTTTGTATATAAACAAATACAGGACCGACATGTAAAGAGCACAAACTGCCAAGTCTGGGGAAAGGATCGGTGAAGGCAGACACCAGCCACGTTGCCGATCGAAAGACTGCGACGCTTAACAATGCGTCAAGTTTCGTGCAAGACCTCACTGGCTCGAAACCGGCGAGTTGTTCGGACGACACAATGCGACCATTACGGCGTCGGAAGGAAAGAAGTTAGGAAAGTTTCAGAGAAGACGTTCATTTGGGCGGTGAAATTTTCTTCTACCGAAAAGGAAGTGTCGAGACGCGCGAGAGATAAAAGTACAACTTATCGTACATCGCATTCGATCAACGTTCGTTTGAGCGGTAGACCGTTGAAATGGGATTTTCACCCGACGCCGACGTTTCAGTTTACCAAAAAACGTCTGATAAAAGTTGAAGCACCGATGGTTGCCGGACAATGTCTGACTTCACAAAACGCAACGCAATCTGAACTTTGTTTTCAAACGCTCGTGATCTGCTACAAATTGCGATTCATCTTAGAGGAGATCTAGAGGGAGTACTTGGCGGTGGTCACAGATCACAATAACTCATTACGGAGTAGCAGGGGTACTCGATTTGACCCGTCTACCCAGTTTTACCCAACCCACCCTTGGTACGGTTCGCGCGGGGTTTAGAACGGGCAGACGCGATTACGTGTGTACGCGGATACTCGAATCGTCCCCTCAGACTCTAATTAACTCGGATATTGACCGGACCAACGTATATATTGGCGTTCCGCGCGTATGCAGATGCCTTTTTTGTTCCGCACGCATCAATCTCGATATCGTACAATCAAGGGGAAAACGTTCAAAGAGAGGTGCCGCCAATTTATCAGGTACCTTTCGTTTTTATCGTTGCGCTATTTTTATCGTCCTACCGTCGCGACAGGGGGATGGACGCGCAAAAAGCTCGGTAATGTAACCACGAGACAGGGTTTTATTTTATTTTTTTTTTTTTTTTTTTTTTTTGAATAAATAGAATCGAGTTACGCGTTCGGAATGCAACGAATCGTTCTCCGCTCGTTAAGCCGTGGTTGTCGTCGAGTAATCACGCGACGTTTCCATCCCATAAATATCGCGCATACTTATAGCAATTTCACTCACCGATCTTCGTTGTGGGGTAGATGTTGTAGGTGGAATCCTGAACCCAGGACGTTACAGCGACGTATTCTTTAACGAACGTTGGTATTTCACACCTGAGCACACCGGTATTTCCTGGCAGGACGTAGACGTCTCTCACTTTGACCTCGTACTTCTGACGCACAACTGCAAATAAGATTGAAATCGGTTAGGCGAGAAAGGAACAAGGAGAGAATACGCTCGTGATCTCTTTGAATATTGAATGGGTAAAGAGACGATACTCGACACTGTAGAAACGATGTCATTTAATGAAACAGAATGTAAATTGAAAAAAATTTAATCCATAAATTCTTAACGTTGCATGTGAATCAATGAAAGGATGTGATTAGTCACGTAACGAACATATTCTATCAGTTTTTAGTTTCCTCTCCCTACCGTAATCCAAAACGATTAAACGATGTATCCGTGTGCTCGCCAAGACTATTAACTTCTCCTCGCAATTAATTATTACGCGAGCAAGATGGATCACGGTTCTTCCAATATTTTTAATCGCTATTTTCCTTATTACGTTATTACCAGACCATGTTGATCGACTAATCATGAAGCGGGGCGCGTCTCGATTCGTCCCTGCGAATTTCAACACAAATCCATCGTCCGCCGCGCCGTTGAATCCCGATAACGCGCACTAGACATTTTCCATCGGAAGCTCGTTATTCCATTCGCGAACAACGAGGTTTTTTCACACTGTCTGCGAGCCGTGCTTTCGGCAATTAGTGGCTACCTCTCGAGTTTCCAGTCTCGCGTAATCCAGTCGCTCCGCGTAGATCAAAAGTAGGATTCCTTTTTCAACAGCGGACGCTCGCCGCGGTTATTCGAGAACCGCTAAACGCGATAAGTGATTCCTGGCAGGACGCCGCGTCGTGTGGAGATCGCGACGAGGTAAACGTCCCAATTATCGACACATTCCGCGCCAGTCGGAACTCGTTCTTGTTCCACGAAACGACGTTGTATGTAATCGGATATCGTCGTCATGGTTTCAAATGCGATACTGACAGAACTAATTACTGTTGCGTGAGTTGGCTACCGATTTTCCTGTCGAGCTGACCGTTACGTAACAGCTGTCCGAATTAGGCCCGTTTATTTAACTATACGCCGAGAAGGGAAAAGAGTCTCCGCACGCTTCAGTTGTTCGTCGCGTTTGGTTTCGAAGGGGTGCGCTTCGCGTCACCCTCGCAAACTGGAACGAGATGGAACGTTCACGCTCGTCGGTACGAAAATGTGGGTGAAAGTACTTGGCAGAGCGCGAGAGACCGCGAATCTTGATCTTGGCAGTGAGTGCCGCTTGTTAGCCATAAGCGAGCGCGAGTTTTAAGGCCGTGCATGTGCGGCGTGGTCGAGGGACGAACCGAGACGACGACAAATGTAGTTGGCTCGGCTCTGCTCGACTCGCGATCGTTTCCCTAGCGTACTTTTTCCCCTCTGCCCTCTCTCCCGGTTTAGAACATCGTAACACGAAACTGCCGATTTTTATGCGGCGAGAAAACGAGAGATCGCGACGAAGCGGTAAGTATTCGACGCTGATGTCCCCGCGTCGGGCCTCTAAGTGCGACGCTGCTAAATTCGCACTCGTAGAAATGCATGCCGCTTTCAATGCCATAATTGCGAGTAACGATAATACTCCGGAAATGACGGTCTCCGGGATTTTTCGTCGAATTACGTACACGGTATAGCCCGAAACACGAGAACGACGCTTTTTCTGTACAGTTCTGTATGTTTCTCCGTGGACGAGTTGTGCCCGACGCTCCGAATGCGACAAATGCGAGCGATTCTTCTCTCCCACAATTGGATCGTTCGTTGTGTACGCGCTGCGAGTACATTTTCCTAACGTGTTTGTCTGTGCCATGTTTAGACACGTTGACAATATTTGTATTCTTTAACCCTTGGAAGCCTGATTTTCCGAATTAAAAAAAATCTAAAGAACATTATGTCACGGTAATATACATACAGCCATATATTAAAAACAAACCAATTACACGTGTACAATTCAATTTAAAAGTCCGGTGTCAAATTTGAAACTTCGGGTATTTAAGGGTTAACCGACTTCAATAACAGCGAAACGATGACCTATACTCTGTCTATTGGTACGCGTACTGTATATATATATATATTTCTAATATATTTCTGTTCTGCCTAATATATTTCAATTCGAGGAAATGTCCGACATCGAGTGTAAGGGTGATTTGGCGTGGAATGACCCTTGCGCGAGGAGACGTCTCGTTCGGGGGACGAAAGAGAAAGAGAAAGAGTCGATCGATCGGAAGAGGTGAAATAAAGGTACTCACCGGCCTTTACCGTAATTTCACGGCCCAGCACCCTGCCGACGCTGTTCGAGGCTTGACATCTGTAGACGGCTGAGTGGACGTCGTGTCGGTAGCTCTCCGCTCCGAACGGCAAGAAGTACATCGAGCCGTTTACCAGAATCTCACGGATGTGCGGTATAGAGAGCACAGGTGACCCGTCTCCCATAAGCCAATCGATCCTCGGCGAGGGACTACCTTGTGCCGAACAATGGATTATCGTCCCGGTCTCGTTCGAGAATTTGATCGACGAGTGTGGCTCTGTCTTCAACACCGGACCCTGACTATCCAGCACCACTCCCCTTCCTGAAACATGGATCGCAAGCGTGTCACGTTTAAAGGCGACGTCGTCGATATTACCGAAAGTGATCGACGGTACGCTTCCCAAGCAGTCTTAAAACGTGTTACTTTCCTCAACGTTAGAGGACCGTCCAACGCGATCTAGACTCCCGTTCCTTTTCCCCAAAGTATTTCTTCGATAAAACACCTGCCGATCGCCAAATCGCGCGAAACCGAGGAGAATTAATTTTCTCAGTGAGTTCGAGGAGGTCAACATCGCGAGTACACAAAAGAACGTAGCCTGAGAAGTTTAACGAGAAGGCGAGAATTTCGACAAGGATCTCTCGCCACTCTTATCGTTTCCACCCCGGTTCCAGGCCCCGTTTTCTCCACACCCTGGTATCTCGCGTCGGCGGTTTCTCTCGTTATGCCTCTCTCTCGAACGAGAAAAATTGATAGAGCAACGTCTCTGGCGCAGCTGGTACCACTGGCGTTGAAGAGCGGTGTTCCCGTGTGAGCACGGGAACACAATTCAGCGAGTGGTGTTTTTTAGCCTGGGTGCGGAGGTGGCTGTGGTGGAGGACAAAACGTGCATAGGAAACGAGGCGAGGACAGAAAGGCGCGGAGGGTCCCGCTTCATTATATACGAACGGTGGTTTGATAACCTGAAAGTCGATACGTGTGAATTCGGTGGACCGAGAAGAGTGTACCGACACTGCTCGGTATCGCATCCAGGGAAGTTACACGTCCGCAGCTGCCGGAAAGACGTTTACCTCCGGTCGCTTCCTGCGTTCTACGAGCACGATGCACCTGTGCCACCAGTTTCCCAACTGCGGACTCGCCATCTACGTTACATTTATATACCTCGCAAACCCTGTTCGACGTAGCTGCGTACGCTCGCCCGATACATTCATGATGCAAAATGTTCTACACGTATTGCGTGCATCGGATGCAGCGGTGCATCTGCTATTCCCCCAGGCGTCCTTCCCGTTCTATGTACGTCGAGCATCGAACGACGACGATGGAAAATATGGTTAAAGTAGCGAGCCTCGTCGCAGAAAGGTTATAAAGCATTTTACTCGCGTAAAGGTAACGGTCTCTTCATTGTATTTACGGCTCGATCGGATGAGATTTCATAATACTTAACTAGATTGTCCCTTCCCTCGTTCCTGTGCACGCTTTACGATTACCCGTCAACGTTTGCCGTATCGCGAGATGGAGCTGGTCTTTTGCGTTCCGTGCGCCATCGAGAAACTGTTATTACCGTTCGTACGAGTAGGGTCCTTTGCAACTAAACGTTCGCAAAGAAAGTTACAGAAAGGCGTGGAATAACATTTGTTCTCAACGAGTTCAGTATTTATTTTTGCGAGTGTCTAGAATCTTAGATCGATATCTGTTGAGAGGAACAATTTCCAATGAAAATTCGTGCAAAACCTATAATTCTGTCCAGCGGCGTAGCTGTCAAACGCGAGTCGACGGAGCTTAATTAATCACGGTTAAATTCAGAGCTAAAACTTGTTTGCAGCCGTCTCGCTCGAGGCTCCGGGATTATTTTCATCCCTGCAAGAAAACTCCGAGTCGAGGCACGATCGAACGGGAGTACCGCTCTACGCAGGCCATTAACAATGACTTTTTCCTCGAGTGTTTGTACATTTACTGTACATAGGGGGTTCGATAATCGCTCGCGGTTTACGTTTCTCCGCGAACTTTCAATAATTGCGTAACGAACAGAAGTTCGATGCACTTGTACGAGCTGCTTCCGGTGTTGTGTAACCAACGGATAACCACGTTGGCAGACAATTACACACCGACAACGTCCTCGCCGCAATAGTACATCCGTTGTCTCTCTCCGCTTTCCGCAAACACAATGTAATTATTTACGAGCGTCTATTTGTCTTGCATTGCGCCGTGTCACGGAAAATTTCAAATATTGCGAAACCCAGCAACTGCGCGACTTCGACCGACGTTCTTCTCGTCGCGTTGACCCCTGTGCCTGTCTAATAGTACTCTTATATTCTTGCCTTTGGGGGCGTCTGTCTTTTCTCCCGTTTGATCTTCGGTGCGGTGTATTATAGGTGTATCAGAAAGGAGTGCTTCGAGTGCAAAGAACATCCCATCGTGGGGTGGTTACGTTATTAAACTCGCCAGGGTATTTTGTCCATTTCCACGGAAACATTTTCCATTCCGCGTCGCGTCAACCGCGCCATTTAACCGAAACACGAGGAACATCGGTAGCCCGACCGCGTCGAAGGAAAATCCTTTGAAGGGTTCCAACGACCACCCCCCGCGAGCACCTTCGAAGCGGCGCGACGCGGCGGTGCATTCCATTACGCACGTATGACCGTGCGACGGTTACGCGGGTCGCTTCCTCCATTCTACAGGGCACGATACACCTGTGCTAGTCCGCGATTATGCACCGGCGCCATTTATGCCGCGTTCATACACTCGGCACCCCGTTCTCTTTTCCGGGACTCTAGCGTACGCAGCGTATCCGATTGTTGGAGCGTGCTGGCGTGCTATGCGCGCGTATTGCAGCCGGGTGCATCGAGTGTGTAAACGGTGCGCCGCGTTGCAGGGAGCAGCCCTGTATTCTCGCCTCGCGCCTCGCCTCTCCTCGCACCTCGCGCTTCTGATTAATTACAGAGCACGGTTACGGTGCCGTGCCGCGGCCCGGTATTATCATCCCCCGGCACACAGACGTATTAACTGCTGTAGCTCGATCAACGTTCGCGCTTTTCTTGATAGAACGACCAGGTACGAGTCGCCCGTGCTAACCTCGCCGATCGAAGGAAAAGAAAGAAGCGCGATGCCGTCGCGAGTGTAGCCATGTGTCCGATACTTGTATCGCGCTCTAGAGCTTCTTTTGAGGTATTGTCTTTTAATTAACGAAGAGCAGAATGGAAGCCGATGGGTATTCTTCTCGGCGTTGGTTATCGGTATTCTGTATTTACTTGTTGCAATTGGATTGGTCTAGCTTGCGGGAAGAGAGATTTCATTTTTCTATTTGATGCCAGACGGCAAAGTTATTGCGTCCATGGCGCATCGCGTAAAAATGTATAACTCGGTATTCTTTTCGGTGACGAGCTACCACCATTTCCTACCTTTGTATGAAGAAGGTCAGCAGTCCGAGGACTTTGACGTTGAAAGCGGGAGTTCTATTTCTTATTGGTCAAGCAAAATGCCGCCCTATTTTCACAATTTTTTCGCTCCCGCGATGAGTCCGAATGCAACGGACCTGAAAATGACCCCGTTCCGCGAGAACAAGACGAATCGTTTCCGATTTCCCTGCGCAGGAATTTGGGTAACGACGAAATCTATCGGGAAAACCGAGCTTCCTTTCTGGAACGCGTCGAGACTGGAAATTGGCAACGTCGGCCGCAATTCTCTAATTAGGCACGCGGATCCATATGAAATTTAAACTCCCCTTCGGAGCTCGTCTCGAATAGGAAGCTGACCTCGGATTTCAACTTGAATCCGATTCGCTCTCACGAAGACTCGCGAAGTGGTAACTGACGGTCGGATATCAATTTTCTTGGTCTTGGATATCCCTTGGCAAAGACTGCTTCGGCTGTAGATTTTAAACGATTACGTATCGACCAGAAGAGGAGACGTAGCGAATTTAATTTGCGCACAGATTTCAAGAAACCCGTTCGAGGGTGAGCTCGGTCTTAATCGAGTTTCAAAGCAATCGAAAATTTCTATTCCGGTGATAAGACGATGGAGAAAATAAAAAAAAAAATGTCAAATAATCAACGTAAACAAATCTTATTGTTTCGGTGTTCGCCAGTGAATTTCGACGTTCATCCCCAATTTTTGACGCAACGAACGCACGCTCGTGTCGACGGTAATCGCGACTGCGCGATCGTGTTTGCGGAAAGCTCTATCGAAAGGTTCATCGGAATGCCCGAGGTCAATGACACCGACTGCTGATCTGTTTTAACGCGCGATCGGCGGGAGTTGCTTTCGTTAATTCGAGTGGGTTTAAACAAGGTCGGGCGGCCAAGATCGATACCGCCGACCGCGATTATCCTCGCGTTTCGCCCGGCTAATCCGACTTAAGCGCCTACATAAATACGAATACATTTCCCATACTCGAATCCCGAAGTTAGCTGCAATGCAGCAGCGCGATACCGCTGCACCGCTTCGGATTTCGCTAGCACGCGTGCACACCGTTAGGATCGTTTGATCTGGATCATGGTTAATTTCTCCGTTGGTTCAGGCGCACAATACCGTACCAATCACGCCCATCTCCGCTGCATCGCGCAGTACGATTGCTCCTACCGTGGAGTCCACGTACATATATACGCGCCGATTCCTCGACAGCACGAGCGTACGTGCGCGCCAGAGGAAACATGTCGCCAAAGGGTACGCGTAATCGACAAGGTATCGATCCGCGGCGAAGCTGTCGAGTTCGAAGCGTTAGATTTCCTTTCGATCTCGTTGGCCCGTGTTACGCCGTGCAAGGAACGCCTGCAACTCTCAAAATAGAATGCGCGCTTCCGAATTGGTTGACCAATTGGACCGATTCAAGGTCCAAACTCTATCACCTGAACCTAACGAAGGAGACGTGATTCGCGTGTCTCGCAGACTAGTAAGAATGGAACTTTAACTTTTCCATTTATAATCTTATAGAACTGTTTAACACGGTCCATACGTAACGAGAACCCAGACGGGAATGGGATGCTTGACCGTCCCGGTACTCGCTAGGAGAATTAGCGATTCAGAGTCAAACGCTGCGCTTATATCGTCGACCGTACTACTGCAACCGTGCGCTTTTCCGTTTCGCCGGGACAGTGTCTCGCGAGGAGGAAATTAATTAAAACAGCCGTAACGAGCACTGGGCGTCGTTCTGTTTTTTTAGGCGCGTCTGTACACTTCCAGTTTTACTTACGATGAAACAAAATTAACGAAGTTGATTCAGAGATGAGGGTTTTTGCTTTGCATTTCCAATCAAGAAATTTGCCTTTCCCGTAAGACAAGGAGAAATACGAACGCATCGATGCTCGCAAAAGTGTTTCAGTGATATAAAACACTCGTCCTCTCGGTTTTCCGGTAAAGCGAATTGCCCCGACACGACTTCCTGGTCTATCGATTATCTATCTTTTTATACGCGATAATCCTCGACGCTATGCACCGTCCAGGGATCTTGCCGGTTCGCTTTGAACGCAGCGTCGATGGTCTGGGTTAGGTCTGCTCGATATTCGAGAGCATAGGTAGACACATTATGCGCGCGCCATGAAGCATATTGGCCGGAATCAGGTTGCAGGAAAGAAAGAAGAGAAATCGACGGCACCGACGATGAAATTACTTGGCTGCGTCGCGAAAAGTCTTATGATTCGTCGTCTCTCTTTTTCCTTCGTTAACCATTCGATACTTTTCTTCTTTTTTTTTTTTTCGATTCTCTGTCCTCCGCCCCGCCCTTTCAACGTCTCTATCTCTCTCCTTCTTCCTGATAGACGCGGATGAATATATTTCCCTCGGCAGCGTCTTCATCCGATCGAATGGAAGAATCTAGCGAGACGGGAGCAATATCGGCGGAAATCGAATCGCAAAATGGAGAAAATGACTGCGAGTGCTTCACCCTATCATGAAGAGGAACGAGGCGAGAAAATCAGGGGAAAGGTGAATGGCGGAGGAAGAGCGAGGATACGAGAAAAGACGGAAAAGTCCGAGAGGGGCTGACAGTGAACGGAACACACACACACACAAAGAGAGAGAGAGAGAGAGAGAGAGAGAGAGAGAGAGAGAGAGAGAGAAGTGGAGGGGGTAGAGAAAGGAGGAATGCATTCCTGGGCGAGTTAATCCCTGGAGTCTGGAATGGCTGACAATTCCATGGATCCGTGCCTTCTGCCTTCCGCCATACTACTAGCGATCGTATGCGTTCTCGTACGTGCACGCCTTTGCGATCGGTTGAGTTCGTGCACGGAGGTATGGTCTACGTATTATCGCGTGAAATCGATTCGTCGTCGACCCCTAATATCGCGAAACTGAACGTAAATGGATCGTAATACGGTAGGAAACCGGGCATCTTACGCGTGGGAGTCCGTGGTTCTTAAGGCTCTCTCCTCGAGTCTGCGAAGGAGCTCGGTCTGCTGACCCGATCGTTATCGTAAGCAGCTTACGACCAGTCTGCCGTATCGTCCGTTGTCTCCGCGGCATCTTCTTTCGACTTTGCGAATTGCCGTTTATCTTCTTTCCATTCCTGTTCTTTCCTTGCAGCCGTGATTTGGAAAGAAACGAGAAACTGGAAGGATTAATATCGAACATAGACGCTCCTCTCGAAGAACTTGAAATTAAGTTCCGTCTTCTTTATTAAACGACCATAATTAGTTCTCTACTTGGTAAACGGTTACCAAAAACTACAGACACCGTTAATGAGCGAATGGTTTTAGAAACTACTCGGAAATACACAAACCGAATTGCCAGTTCGTTGGGTTCGGTGATAATGATAACAGTTCGACGATCGAACTGTACCGTAACGATTCGATGAACGTAACTTGGACGAAGCGCGGTGATGAATTTTCAACGCTATCCGAAGTTCTCTCGAGCATTTACGTTTCGAGAGGACGACTCTTTTTCAACGAGCAGCGACAGGCGCAATCAGCAATTTCGAACGACTTGGTCATCTGTCAATCGATCGATCCAATCTTTTCCCTTCTCGATGAATAAAGCTATCGGTGTCCAAATCCTCGAGCGCGAATGGGGAAAGTTTCATCTTTCGACGAGTTCGATGACCGTTGTTAACTTGTTAATTGCTCCGTGAAGAGGATGCGCGCATCGTTCGGATAGAATAGCTATCTACCATCGCGAACCATCCATGTGTGGATGACACCAGCATCGGCGACGATCGATCGCGACGATAGCGTTAAATAAAATACAGAGTAATTGCGGTCGCGTCGACGTAGCATCGTTATTTATTTGATATTTCTCACGAATTACGACGGGAGCTTTTCTATTTCGAGGATTTGAAATCTGTACGCATCGTTGCCAATTGCGAAAAGAGAAGTTAAGAAAAGCCGATACGTCGTCGGAAAGAAAATGAAGCGCAAAATGCAATTAGCGGAGCTACCGGGCAATTGAAACAACGGA
Organism: Hylaeus anthracinus; assembly: GCF_026225885.1. Classification (NCBI taxonomy): domain Eukaryota; kingdom Metazoa; phylum Arthropoda; class Insecta; order Hymenoptera; family Colletidae; genus Hylaeus; species Hylaeus anthracinus. Next base: position 15,227,559 of record NW_026534337.1, read on the forward strand.
CGGGAAGTGAGCTGGTGGAAAGATAATACGGTTGAGTCCTACTTGCGATTCCTAACCCCAAAGGAAAGAACATCTCGAGAAGCAACAAAAAAGTACGGCGGTCTTAGGTCGGCGAAGAAAGCGTTTGACATCGCTGGATCGTTCCTCCGTAAACTGCTTAGCAGCAGATAGTGGCTGGGTGAGCTCCTTTGCTGCAGGAATAACTTTCTTAATCCCCTTCTTAGCGGAGTTAATCTCTGCGATTAATGCCTTGCTAGCCCGTTGCTCGAGGAATTTCTCTTTTCAGATGTTGAACGACGTTTAGCATTTTTCTCGTCTATTCCATATTTATTTACAAATAGATGGAACCAAGATATCCGTACGCATCGGATGAACGGAATAATGGGAACTCCCACGCGTCACACGAGGCTCGACAAATTCAGATTTAAATACGTAATTGCATATTTAATTTTTCTATTGCTTCTGCCAACCGAGGGAGTGGCGCTTCCGGCGGTGAAAAACTTAAAGTGGGACATTTTATAAGAAAAGTAGGACGTAGGACGCGAACCAGTTATTGTAGGATCGTGGTACCGAAAGTAGGGCGGGTGACAATCCTGGTCGAGAATAAAGAGTCGAAGAATTTTTCAGGTAAAGGGCCTAGAGGAACGAGTCAAGATCGAGACGATTAAAATAGAAGCCAAAAAATTCACGAAAGAGCGATTCGGTGCAAGTTTGATCGATCGCCGAGGGAGATGCATTCCATTCTGCGACGTCGAGACGGAGCAGTGTCAACGAACGCGACGATAAATCAAGCAAAAATCGATATAGACGCGGGCGCGGAATTCGGATCCATCGGTCGACCGCGACGCGGAGACAAAAGAATTAACCAGACGCCAGCGTCGCTGACTCGGTGCGAGTATCGAGGCGTGCAGAGCTCGTTTCATTTTTCTGGAAAATTAATCACGAATGTCGCAATTGCCGCGAGATTTTTTGAAGCGGCAAACCGGCGTCGTTCTCGTCGGCGAGCGTAGCGCGAAGGTTTCCGTTCTGTGCTCTCTCCGGCCAGGTGTTCGTAGCTTATCGCTCGCCAGCATCCGCACTCCAGCGACACGCTGAATTAGCATAATACTATCGGTGTCGTTACGAGGCAGTGAAACTCTTCAGGATACTTGAATGCTCCGATACAATGGAATATCGATCGAAGAGAGAAGCCAGTCTCGCCGGTGGCGCAGACGGCGAAACGGCGCGGCCCTTGACGTGTTGAAGGGAGAAAGGCCGTGCACCCGATGGTGGCGAATGGACGAAAAAAAACTCCCTCCTAAGGGTTACGCGATCCGAAAATAATTCCCTGCTCGCGAAGGAAATAAAACAGGAAGGAAGTGGAATCACGGTCGCGGGGCCACGCACGCGGAAACGCCGCGGGAGTAGAAGAATGCTCGTCGCCTCCACCATGTTGACGAATCGAAGAAAAGAAAAACAAGCGCGAGGAATGATCGGTGAGCCTCCGTCGTGAAATTTTTTCTGCCTTCCTCTCTCCGTTTTCCGACAAACAAGTGCGCGACCCCATTATGAGCCGTCTGGTGTTCACGACGCGCCGTTAAACTACGACTAATTTCTCCATTTAACGTTTCGCGGCGCACGTACGCGAATGAAAATTACGCGCCCTTTTGTTGCAAATTCATGAGTTCAGGAATACTGTATGTTTGATATAAATATAAATAATAAAATATTATTTTTAATTTCATAACTGTTGGGAGGATGCAGTCCCATCGCACGTTGGTCCGGCCATCCCTGCTCGCGGAAGGAAAATTCAGCGGTCGGCTGTGCTCACCTTTAAAGTGCGAAACACCAGTCGCGATTTTAATAAAAAGTGGCCGCGAGCGTGAGCCGTGAATTCAGCAATTTGCACGGCACTCTGAAGCGTCATTCTAATTTCGGCTTGGCGCCGGCGAGCTTCCTGCGTTTGGGCAGTTTAGCGCGCGTACCACGCCATTCCGTCTCATTTTGCATTCTAATTACAAGCTGCGTCGCAACGTAAATCGTAAATTATTTTCAATTGTGAGATAAAGTATGGCGCGCATATAAAGTTACGCCGCCGCTGTTACGCCACCTCGCGATGAATACAGTCTGGCCGTAGATATTGTTCATTATACGCTATCCATCGTTAATTACTTCGAATACAATTAAAGGGGAAACCCGCGGGGTGGGCGTTGAACGGCGAGTAAGAGCAGGAGAGGGACGGAGAGGTGTATAGACGCGGGCTGGGGTGAATTGTTCCGTTGCCCCTGGGACCGCGCATTCCCCTGCTTTTCTATCGCGTCGCTTAATTTCGCGCGAATGTAGCGACGGCCAAGACGTTTATTGATGGCAATTTAACTCGGAACTGTATTCGCGGGCCGCGCACGGTTCGTTTAGCGCGCGCATTTAAAAGTGCCGCGTAAAACGAAGGTTCCTGTTCTCGCTATTCTTGCAATTATTCGTGCCTCGCGTTTCTCCGATTAATTGCTGTGCGTTTTTAATTGCTAAGTCTATGTGAAATCTCGCGTCGTAGTCAAAGACCGGAAGACCGAGGTCAATTGTAACAGTTTCACCGTTTGCGTTTCTATTTGAACAAAATTTGCTCCTCTCCCGTCGACAGAGCGTCTGGCACGCGATTGTTTTTTCCGCCTTTTTTCGTGATGCCGTGGTTGATTCGTCCGTGCACTCGTCGCCGGGGCTTAAATTTCACCGTGGCTGCCAGATTACGGCTCGTCCGGGTTTTCAAAGATACGCATCCGTTGGCATTCGTCGCCAGCACAGAGGCTTCGCGTACACCGAAATAAAGCCAAAGGGGAATTCGATAGATGGTACACCGTACTCTGCGAAAGCAGAACGGAGATTAAATTTATTCGGGTATGCAATTTTTAATTTGAATTTGTCGGGGTACAACAACGCTTGTTCTACTACTACTCGTTATATAATGAGTTCCGCTGGATTAAGAAGAAGTGTTTGGCCCTCCTGGTCCGACTGCGTCGGGCCGCACCGCTATTATCGGATGCAAGGTTTCCGCAGTCGATTTCTACGGCGAAATTCGTCGCCGTCGTAGAAGCGGAGTTTTAATTTATTCTTCGACCTGGTTGTATTTTTTTGCGCTCTCGGAACTTGTCGCGCGATGCACTTCGAACTATCGTGGAACTCGCGGGTACGACGGACCGGATAAAAGTTTTTTCTTCTTTTTTCCTCGGTGAATTTCCCTACAGAAATAGTCCCCACAGAAATCCACGGGACAATCGATTCCATCGTGATAACCCTTTACCGTGAAGGCGAATGTACGATGAACAAGGGGATTCGCGATATACGGTCATTTTTTGGTTACTACGATCCCCGAGAGGATCCCGTCACACCGATGGAGGATACGCGTCGAAGACTCTCCAATTATAATAGGTGGATACTCGAGGTTCGTTCGCAGGAAAAAAGATAATTAGGAAATGATTGAACGACCAGTGACGATTGGTGAAAATTGTACCGGAAACCGTGAGAGGCGTCATCGACAAAAGAGGGTGAATGAAACGCGTATGCGCGATCGGCATGATTGCATTCCAGTGGTAGGCGGATAATAAAAAAAAAAAAATTCCCGGTTACGAGCGGCTCGTGGTTGGTTTTATAAAAGGGTTACTCGACGGGGCAGAAGTACCTTTGGGAGTCGCGGTCTTTGAAACAGGTTCGACGCGAGATCGCCGATACATGCGGCGATAAGTCGCCTTCGACGCCGATGGGTCCCTCGACGCTTTTAACTTGGAGTATTTGAAAAAAAGCGTGCGACAAGGAAGAGCAGCAGTGTAAAATTGACGAGAACAGAAGGAAAATCCGCCGCGTTGACGATGAGCGTCGCAGGGTGGAAGAGGAGGTGAGGAAGGGAGGATGTTGGAGAGGGCCAGGTCTGGAGAGGGGCACAGGGATCGATGAGATAGAAAGAGACAAAAGCGACAAAAGAACCGATGGAACGGTACCGGTGAAAGAGAAGGGACAGGGATAAATGAAGTGGATAGGGAGAGAAAGTAGCAGAAACGAAGCGAGCGAGAAAGAGTGAAATATAATTGATAGGGAGCGAACGAGCGGGAAAAGTGTACACGTATGCAAATGAAAGGGAGGTCGACCAGGAAGGGAGGTTAGAGAGGAGCACAGCTGGGACAGGAGAGAGAGAGAGAGAGAGAGAGAGAGAGAGAGAGAGAGAGAGAGAGAGAGAGAGAGAGAGAGAGAGAACGCGAGCGGAACGGAGAAACGAGGAGGTAGCGGTCGCGAGCGAGAGGTGTATCGGCGATGGAGATGCATATGTGCGAGATGCGACGCAGGCTCCCGGGACTGCGTTAATTCCAGGGGAGCTGATTAATCGGAAACAGGAGTATAGTGCAAATAGGCGCGAGATAACCTCGTCGTCCGCCGCGCCAACCTATCCGCGAGCATGTCCTCCCTGGTTCCATAATGCATCCTGATGGTGGCTTTGATCGACCCCGTTCCTAGATTTAGAGTTAAGTCCATGGGAGTACGGCGACGGCGCGTCGGATCGCATCGATTTAATTACAATCGATCCGTCAAGCCGATGACGCTGCGCAACCAACACCGGACTCGATATATCGCGGCTTGCCCTAAATTTGGAAAGTGTCCGGTTGCATGCCTGCACCGCGCCATGTTGCGTCCTGCTGCGCTGGGCTATTTCTGTTTCGGGTTACCGTCTTCTCATCCGTTCGTTGCGATAGAACAACTATTGCCAAATAAGAAGCAACGATACTACTTGCTCTATACGCGTTGAGAAAGTAAAAAGATTCATGGAAGTGTCGCGCGTCTTACCTCCCGAGGAGAAAGATCCGTGGAAGGAGATCGAGACATACTGGGTCAAACGTCACGGTCAGCCGTAGCACGGCCTGCGACTAACGGGCAAAAATTACTCGACGTCCACATTCTACTAACTCGCGCGCACTGTTTCGACTCATTCCTCTTTACGCGAAACAAATCTTTCTTTCTCTCTGTAAGACATTTCGTTTTGTTCCTCGAACAGGCTTGTTCGTTTACGTACACGTTATCCGACTCTCTCCCCTGTTCCGTTTTTCAGTCTCGTCGCTCGCTGTCGAGCTGAACAGACGCGCGTTCATCTCGATGGAGTTACCTCCTAACGATATTACTCGCAATCATTCTTGCGCATTTGCATAATTTCTCTTTATCAAGACGGAAGTTACGGGAGTACTCGCTCTTCCGCAGTTTTCACGGAGGGAAATTCAATTCTCAACTAATCGCGCTGAATTCCAAATATCGTGGGCACTTGAAGAGATTAAACCAAAAAATGACGTCGAGCAACGGTTACGTATAGTTACCGTGCCATTTGGGTTTTTGTCCAATGCTACATACGTCCGTTACTATTTGAATAAAATTCACTCGGCCTGATGCCGCGTATTTCATTTGATTTATGAAACGCTCGAACGGGTGGATTTAGTCATTTATTATTTATGTATTAAGTAAACGGATTATCTCGCTCGTATACGTTGTACGTTATAATAATCGCAGAAAAAAAATGTGTGAAATAACAATGTTTCTTCTTTTCCGTAGTCTCTGCGCTTGACTCTCTATTTAAACTTATAAAAGTGTAGAAACTTTGATATTGTTATTAGAGTTTCAAACAACTTCAACCCAGTTAAATAATTTTAGATAATACACCGTTTCAGTCACCTACTTTAACATTGAAATCTAATGGTACCGCTTGCAAAAATTCTAAAACTACGAAAGAGAGTTTGACTTATTTATTATTTTTCGAAGCAAAGCACGCATGAATTCCAACGCAAAATCGAAATAAACAGCAGCAGCAACAGAGTTTCGTTTGAAAGCGTTCGATGCACGCATTGCTGAGTATCCCTATAATTTCGAGCCTGAATCGCGCATAATATCTGGTAGCTCGGCGGAATAATCCATCCGCGGAACGATAAGGCTCGTTCGTTTCTCTCATTTCGAAAGGTGCATTAATCCAGATTTATTCGAGTATTTCCCGTGTACCGACTATTTCGCCCGGCAAATATTGATTCTAATTTTTCATCGATACGCGGTCGCTTTGCACGGATGGTTCAAAGAACGACCAGATACACTGAGTGAATAGCTCGCTGCATGAGAATATTTCGTTCGATATATGATACACATACATCTCAACGTGTTAAGCTGATGTAATCGATGTACACGTGCGATCTATTCTTTCAGTTTCTGTCAGAATAAAACTATATTTACTAGTTTCCACGAACAAATATCCCTCGTTACCGCTCATTACTCTTATAATGTGTCGTTCACGCATAGGAGGTTCGCGTTTTGTCTTTTTTCAATTGTTCAATCTGTCAATTTCAGTTCAGGACTCGTTTCCGCAATATCTGGCGCGAAATACGGTTAATCGTCGATGCAACGCGGATACATGCAATTCTATTGTGTCGACGTCCAGGCACCGGATTTTTCCTTGGAATCGGAAAAACTCGTTCATTTCATACCTATCCTCGTGCGCGTATTTTAAATTGTGCGAAATTCGAATGTCGTGTTAGCGAGTACCAATCGCTGGGATGAACTTGACAAAACGCTATCCGACACAGTTCGCTCTCTCACCGTCGACGCGTTGGATTTCAAACGTCGACTAATAAAATTCATGAAACTTGTTACGGTACCAGATGAAATCCGAGGGAACGCGGTGCGGTCATTCGTCTAAAAACAGAAACGACGAGAGGCGGTATAATGGGAAAAGTAAGCGAGGGAATTATACACGGAAGAGAGTGTAATTTTCTGAAAAAAGAAAAAAAAACATATCCGTAAAATAATCGACCACTAGTGGTAGTTACCAAGAAATTTATTAAGTATTTACAGCAATTGATCTCATGGGGAACGAATGTATTCTTTATCGTTCGAATTGTATAGAGCAAAAGTATCATATCGCGTGGAAATAACTTTCTATGCCGAATATTATGTTTAATCGGTTGAAAAGTTATCGAATTAAAGTAGTTTTTACATCAAATACACTTTATTAAAGATTAATTAATTAACCGGAATTCCCAAGCATGAAATCGACGGAGAAGTACACGTACATCAATTTCTTTGAAATAAATGTTGGAAATGTTTAATTTATCTGACATTAAATACTCGATTCGCAAACTTTGCAAAGCGCTCCGGAACTGTGGTCGCGCGAAAGCGACGCTCGAAACTCGGTCGCGCAATTATTTCCGTATACTCGGCCGAGCCGAGTAAAACTCGATTGTCGATCAATCGACTTAAAACGACGTTTCTGGCACAGATGGGATACCTGGCTGCGAAGTGTGTCGAGGTCCGCGGGGAAAAAAGGTAACAACGCTCGCGCGTACTCGCTTCGGTCCCTTTTTCCCAAAGCTCGAAGCTGTTATCGATTCGAAGGAAAAAACTGGACGATGTTGCCCGGACCGTTCATTTAAAGCTGTACGTATTTAGAGGATTGCACGCTTCGCGCGATACGCGCACGAATTAACCGAGAGTTTTACGTTTTTCTGGATTTCGACGATCAACCGTCGACAGTCGACGCCGACGGCTGCAATCTTTTTTGCGATGAAAATCAAGCGTGGGCACGGTGGGCGACCAAATTATTAGTTGCACACGCCGAAAGTGATTCAACTCTCGAAAGGTCCCCTAAATTTGTCGATAATACGCGTAATTTTTTTTCGCGTTGATACGTATGGAAGGGATATATAATAAATATATAAATAAAGTGAAAATATATTAAAATCCTTAATGAGACGGTTTGCGATGTCGGGCGAAAATAAAATATAAAACTTGCAGCGAACTGTCGCGTATAATTAGGGAAATCGCCGAGCGCAAATGCAGTCGGACCGAATGTAGGTTAATTGGTTTTCGCGTGGCTATATAGATTCTATCGAAAAAATATCGACGCCCTTCCGCTCGCGTACAGCTGGCCGCGTTTAGCGACAATTTCTAACGATCAGTTTGAAGCGTATAAAGACTCAATTTGTGTCGTTAAATTGATACATTAACGCGACATAATATGGGTTCCCGTTCGAAGGATAGCGTTCGGCTCTCCATCGTGCCGCTGCAATTAATTAGTTTTGGTACACAGCTATGACACCTCGTGACAATTTTACTGCCCGTGCGCGGATGAAGGGTACATGTATATCAAACTCGAATCTTCCGTTTGTTCTTATTATGGGTGATAATACAAAATTTGTCCAATCGTTGTCTAAAAGGTGGATCTGACTTTCGCGTGGCAATTGACAGAAATATATCCGTGATGTTCCCCTGATTCTTCGGTCGTTACGGGGTGCGAAATTTTCCAACGTCGGAAGAAAGTTTGAAACGCTGAAACGTTTGCATTTCGCAGCAGCGCAACGTAGCGATATCGCCGCGGGATTAATCGATTTTTACACCATTTACGCCGCCTCTTAGCGTGCGCTACGCCCTTTCACAGGTTGCTTCCGTTCGCGTTCAACCGACCGAACGAAAGCCCCGTAACGCTCCGGGGACGATGCACGGGAGACACGTAGTGGATTCTAGCTGTGTGTGCGGGCGGAAAATTCGAATATGCCACAGCCGGAAGGATGGGAGTACAGAGAACGGGGGTGCGTTCTCTGTCTGCCGGAACGAACCCATATTTCTCAGCCAGATCAATGTTAATTCACTTAGCATAAATTGCGGCCGAGAAGGTGAACGACGGCGGTAGCAGCTGCGCCAAGTTTCCTACCACGTTGCAAAATCCACCGGCACGCCCGGCAGCGGGCTTCGTTTTCTTCGAACGACGGCTGAGCACCGGGTCCGATTGCTTTATTCGCGTTGAATGCACCGACTGTTCGCCTGTAACGCGACCACGCGTACTAAATCAACCGGAAGCTTGATCAATTCGCGTCACAATTGGAATAAAAGAACCTCGACGTTTGTTATTTGTAACGGTGGACGCACGGGAGGTTACAACGAACGATGTAATAAATTCCAGGACGACGGTAATTATCGCGAAAACGAACTCGCCGAGTTACGCTGTCGCGGAATGATTAAATTGTTGACATCCAAGAATTGATTAATTCCTTCCTGCTCGTAGCGTTCGTTTTACACAACCATTTTTCCCATCGTTCCTTCGATTAATTTTCATTTCCCCGCGACGTTGAAGGACCCCATTTGAAATCAACGGAAACCCACCCCACGGATGCCCACTCGAAATTTTGGATATTCGTAGCCCGTCGTCGTTTCCTTGATTCTCTCTGGTGCTATAATATTTTCTACATAACATCGTCAAAATTAATAAGCTTGCACATTTAGCATTTTATAGATGCGCATGGTTGATGGAACGTTTCAGGTTTCATAACGAAGTATCGTACAGGGTAATGGATTATGATGCATGAATGCGTGACATCGAGTGGGAAAGTAACAGTTTCAACGAGCATAATTAACACATTAATCATTGGCTGACATTCGTTTCATTAATTTAACTTACGGTATCATCAATGCAACTCGAACGGAATTGTGATATATACATAAAGACTCGAATAAACACAGCTCCTTCGCAAATATATCGACGAAAGACACCGTATTCGTCTCAAACGTAAAACCTTACAAATTTATACGATAGAGACGTCAACTCACTAAGTAATTAAACCAACGCATAAAAATAAATTTCCAAATTCGTACGCGTGCTTCTATGGACGCTTGTATTTGTTTCACCGGGTGGATTCGAGGCAGGTCGATAATACATATATTTAATTAATGCTGCGACAACGGCCTCGAGCCGGCGGAGCATCGATATTGAAATAAATGGGTAAAAGCCGAGTGTATTTTTGCTATTTCCTGGCCTTTGTAGTTCCGCGTGTCAACGACCTCCCGTTCCTCCATTTAATTTTCCCCTGTGATAACGATATGACAAGCCCAGGATGAGAAACGAAAAAACGACTTACAAAGCATCCTCGTTGTACCGTCTAGTTCAACTATAGGTTCGCGATAGTTACCCACAAGGCCGTGCCTTTTACGATAAAATACAAAGCTGTTAACGCCACGTTATAGTACACGATAGTTCACGCAGGGGTGTATCAGCGTCACGAACACGTTGAAGGACCGGAACGAAACCATCTTCCACGTACAATTTTCGCTGATAATAAAGATGGAAACTTCTTGTTCGTTTCGGAAGAAAACTTCTGCCTTTATCACGTGGCGCACGCATTTAGGTCGACAAGCGTTCAGAATCGTAACACGCGAATACTGTTTCGAGTAATTAGTCGCGACGATCAAACGTTTCGGTCGCGTTTCCATCCGAAAAAATCGTCGAGAGAGCCGCTTACGTTCGACGTAATTAATTTTAAATCGAGCACATGCCCGTCGACACTTTAACAGCGTCTGCATTGGCATGGCCGCCGCTCGGAAATTACCGAATATCGGAAATCCAACGGCGACGATGATGGCGTGCAATTTGTGCATTTCCGTTTTGCGGTTAACGCGCTAGACGACAGCTTCGAATACGTACAAAGTTACCCATCGCTGAACATGGAACCAATATCGCAACAAACGTTATTGTTTAATAATATGTAAAACTCCCATAATTATTGTAACAGTCGCAAGCAGAATATACAGAGTCGGCGCATCGTACTCGTAAACCGATGAGGATTGTTAAGCGATGACAATTGAACAATTGTGATACGAGAGCTTTCGAAAAGTTCTTGAAATGAATATTTCATTTACGGTGGTAGCTACTAGATACCCTCCGATTTCTACGTACACAGTCCTTAACCGACCTCTGAATATCCTGACACGACGAGTCTTGTTCCTTTAAACTATTTTTGAGCGGTGTACAAAAATTTGTAATCATAGGTGGGGAACGACGAGTTCGAGCTGGCTGCTTTAAACGATCGCGCAACACCTCGTTCCAGCGTGCATTGGTACTCGATAGCGGAATGTGCTTCGGTGAAGAGCCGAGCGGCGAGGTGTCACGCGTTACACGCGAACGCGAGGGGTTCACCGCGCAGGGGTCGCGGCAGGTCGATTCGATGAATTCAACGTCTCTGGAACTGGTTCGCGTTACTTTCAACCGGTGAGCCGAAACATCGTCCTGGTCGAGTTGTGTCGCTCGACAGAATTCGTCCTGTGGAATTTGTAAACAGAGAGACGTGGACGTAGACAAAAGCGGTCTTTGGTCAACGACTTGGCGAAAACGAGCGACGGACGCAACGAAAAGGAGATTCAATTCGACGGGCGATCGGTGCTCGACGACAAATAGAATGGAGAGGAACGCGTGCAGGGCTGTGCGACAGTGGGTGTGTATCGATCGCGGTTTCTTTTGTGCTCTGAGAAACGATACGAACGCGGTGGAAGATAGGCGCGCGTAAAACGGAGGGAGAGGAAAGAAGAAAGGGACCTTGCACGGGGCGAAGCGCACGAAGGAGAGAGCGAACAACCGAGCCAGAGGGATAGAAAACGGGAGGAAGGAGAGAGAAGTCGAGCTTTTACGGTGATTACTCGTCGTCGCGGCTGCATCCGCGCGCATTGCATCGGAAATGATTTCGCGCCCAATTAAACCATAGGAAACTCTACCCTCCCTGGGTACTAGAAGGGGGATGGTGGTAGCAGTCACCCCCTCTGGTGCACTTATACTCTTGACGCACCCTAGGGTTCTGCCTCGGTCCGCTCCTCTCTGTCCCTCTCGGCAGTTCCTCTGCTTCTGCTCTCGGTTCTCCCGCCCCCGCGCCACTCACCTTTCCTCTCGGTTCTCGTACAGGCTCGGCTAAAGCTTTCCACAAGCTTCGGCTCGTAGCTGTGGCGACACGCGGCGTAAATGAAATTTTTACTCGGGGAAAAAGTGGCGTTCGTGGTTGCGAGACCGGGGCGAATGGCCGCACGGAAACGAAAGCGAAGGCGAAACGGTGTGAAGTGCGCGGTGGTGAAGGCGATGGTTTGGGGCGAGGCCGATGGCGAGGACGAGGGAAATCAGCCGATACCTTGGGGTAAGTGCGCGGGTCTCATCGAGCGTTCGTTAACGAGTGCCGAGGCGAGCGTAGCGCGGCTTCCGGAGCTCAGCGGGTCCTCCCGGAAAGCGGGTCGTCCTTCTCTCGATACTCTCGTTACCGGATGAGTGTCGATGCTTTTTACCCGACGGCATCGTGTCGCTGCTGGTTGCACACCGAAATTCGTCGGTCTCTCAGTTCCCGGAGCGCCCGATACGGAAAGAGAATAGCGCGCGCGACGATGGAACGCCAACCGGGTTCAAAGAACTCGGCTCCGCGCGGTTCGCAACAGATACGCCGGCCCGTGTAAACGAAAAATCCGATGCACAGCCGTTTGCCCCTGGGCTCTGTTCCAAAAAGAGGAAGACGCACAGAGGCGCGATATCCTCAGATCAAAAGCGACACCTTCCGCGTTTGTACAACACCGGTGAATTAACCGAGTCCGCCGCACCTTTATGTCGTCACCTTACAGTGGATCACGTCGTCGATATATGTAGATGGATGAATGTCGTTTCGAATTTACAAGTACACAGATTCGCCGATCCGTGACGGTGGAAACGAAAACTGCGTCGAGTGAAGGGTTGAAAAGTCTATCCAGTGGGCAATCGGGGAAACAAGGAGAAACACGAGAAAGAGAGAGAGAGAGAGCGAAACAGGAAAACGAAGTGGGATCAACAGCGATCCACGATTCGCTGTTGTCGGGATACATCGAGTCGGAGAGCGAGCGAGCACGGATCGAGGGCACAGAGCGCGGGAATTGTAGAGGTTTGTACTCGAAGATGCAAACTTTTCTCGTTAACAATTAAACCGCTGTTCGCAGTGTTGACTTCGACGTGGAGCGAATCAGAGAAATCAGAGAGAAAAAAGGAATTGGTGGGAGAGGGTAGAAATTACGGGTGCAACGAGGATAAGGAGGACGCCGACAGCAACAAGGACGAGAAGGAAGAGAAAGAGAAGGAGGAGGAGGAGAAGGAGGAGGAGGAGGAGGAGGAGGAGGAGGAGGACGTCGACAACGCAGCAGCACGCCTAAGTGACTCGACTGGCCTGGCTTGTTAATTATCGACTCGGAGCCGGGGGTGTACCAGAAACGCCCGACGACGGAGTAGGGTGACGTTCCCAACCTAATCACTTTTCCTTTTTCCACCCTCGGAGGAGCCCCTTGTTTCCGACGCGTTTCATCTCATCTACGGAGCTTCCTGTGTGCCTACACGACGACGGTCGTCGACGTCGTTCGTGTCTCCAGACATCTCCAGATACGTCTCTGGGGCGCCGGCAGGCAGTGTCTCAGCGCCGGCCTGCCCGCACGCTCTGACGTACGAACACAATGGCTTTAACTAGTTAACGAGCACGGACCGGCGACGAACACATCGAAGGCCCGGAGTTGAGACGCGTACGGCTATACGCGAAACGTGTCAGAAGTCGAAAGTCGAGGGGTCGAAGACCTCGGGCCACGAAACATCGGCCCTAGGAGACCAAGTTCCGTCGCTCTTTAATTCGTTTTCCTTTTAATTCCCCGTTCGAATGCACCGGAAACGTGCATATTATAAATATCGCAATTTCCCTAAGGATGACGGATTACTCCGCGAACTCTTTGCCGAATACGGATACACATCGCGAAGGAAGGTCGAACGGTTTCTATATACATCGGATCAGGACCATTGCACATATAAAACAGGAAACATTGCACAAGAGCAGTTACGAAGCCCGTACACGAGAGTACGCAACTTGACCTTCTCGCACACCGACCTATTCAAGGAAACATGTTCCGTCTAAATTAAACTTTACCGATGGATTCGTCGCACATTTTCCGGTTTCTGTATAATGTTGCTTTCGGTCTAATTAATACGGACGCGCAGTGGTAAACACGCGTTCGGAGGTCTAATTGGAAAGTTTACGGTTCCGGTACGTAAACTTGAGCTCTACGCATACAGCCCGTACGTGCGTGCGTTAACTGTACGCAAACTAATGTGTCTCGTGCGATGTCCATTTACGGGCTCTGGCGTAATTGCTCGTTCCGTCAATTTACAGCGGTGAATTCACCGCGGACATTACGATTTCCCCAGGCAAAGTATACAGCCCGCAAACGAAATTGTTGCTGGAACGCGTGAATAAACCGTCGAGTGGCTGCTCGTGCCGTGTTATTAACAAAGTCCGCCGTGGGAGGATGAAGCGCGCGAAACTTCGTCAAAACCGGCTGGGGTGTAAATCCAGCAAACTATATTTCCGTGACTTCTTCGTTGCCGCGGGGTAATTGAAAAGCTCCGAGGGGAAACATTCGTTTCGTCTGAAAGATATTGCGTTCAACGTTAACCCGGGTACCGGAGTAAACTCATCGTTTGTACTCGTCGATCCTGCGATGTACATATTTACGACTCTGCGTTTATTTACCTCTGAATTTGTTCAACCTCGTCCATCTTGCCGACCATTTAGTATAGGTGCGGCGGCGATGCTGGTTGATATTATATAACAGGCTTTTATATTTTCACTATTCGTTAAATTAGTTTCGTATGTTTTTCTTCAACGGGGCTAAAAGGATTGACGGCACAGGAAAATCAATTCCTCTAGAAAGCGACCATTCGTTGGCAACTTTTTAATTCGTCTTTATAGACAGGTTTCGAGATATTGCTCGCGTAATATTTTCCCCGAGCCGAGAACCGCGAAGCCATCCGATTAATATTGATTAAAATGGTATCGCGGCAACTTGTTATTCGGATCTCGCAACCGCGTCGAAATTGGATACCATAAATTGCTTTGAACAACGCGTGTTCCGTACGAGGACGTCGAGACTCGAGACGACGTATTAATAACACCGCTCGAATGTAAGTACGCGATTAGCATTATCAATGCGCGGTCCCCGCGTCGCCCATTCAGCGATCCGCTTATTGTAGCAGACGTCGTAACCGTGACACGCGGTTTAATCGTCTTTGTTCGTCCCTGAAAGCCCAACATCGTGTGCTCCGATGTACTTGAATGCCTTCCCAATAATTCCACGTCACGGAGAATGTGGAGAAATTGTACCGTGAGAGCAGCATCGCCCAGCGTCTTCGATATTACAAGACGCGCACATGCAGCGACGGAAAGAGGAAGCGGAAATTGAGCTGGATCAATACTAGTCGCCCGCGTCGCTGAAATTAGTTAAGAGTCTGCCATGGAAAAATGTCATGCCTCCTTTGTCGCGGCGTTGTTAACTCTCCGTCAGCCACCTTATTCTTACCGTTACCGTCAGTCGCTTGCATCCATTTTTTCCAGATCTAGTTTTTATATCGCAACACACTTTCAAAAGAAGCGAAAGAACTCGAGGGTACTCTTCGAGGACTCCGCTATATTATTCGATAGTTTTTAGAGTCGTACGTTGAAAGCTTTTTTTTTAGCAGAGATCGAAGCGCGAAATTTCGCTTGCGACTAATAAAGTGAACCAGGCGACTAATGGAGGGCGAATACAACGTTTCGGATTAAAAGGCGGCGACTCGTTTATCCATTCAATTACATTTACATTTACGTTTACAGTCGACTCGCAAATTATACTCCATTTTGTTCATTCAACGCCGCGCACAATAATTCCTCGTCGCGAGGAATTTTCAAATTCCAACGAGCTTTAATTTAAGTACTTTAATGGAGAAAGCCGGGAGGTTTGCGCGCTGCACGGCAAATTACAGAGTATTTCAACAACAGCAACGCGACGAATGTAAAATTTCGTCACTAAATTTCGCTCGAGTCGAAAATCGCTTCAGTCGATTTGGAGAAGGCGTTTTGTTTTGTTTTCGTCCCCTTCGGTCGACGGTTGGAAATTCAGCCGCGTGTTTATGTAAATGCGCGCCACGAAATCCATGCCATGTCTCAAAGGGAGCGCGGTTCTCCCTTACAAAAGAATAATACGACTAGGCGGGCGCGGGGTACGCGCGACCACGACCAGAAAAGAAATTTATAAACAACGCGTGCACACGCCCCTGCGGGAACCACGCCGACTCTACGCGTCTCGGTTTAAATGGATCCTGGATTTCAAAAACGCCCCGCGATGAAATCGTTGACGACGTTTCGTTTGCGCGAAACGAATCGAACGGAGGGCGATCGTTACATGCTGTCTGAAAGTTTGGAAATTAACTACGCTATATTTGAAAATAAAAGATTTTTTGAATGCTGTCCTATTTAGCGGAGATACTCTCGTATCAGACCAACTAAATAAATGACCGAAAAGAAAATTGAACTAATCCCTAGGATTAGCGTAATACGAGAATGAATGACAAATTTCTCGATAGCAGGGCACCGGTTTGCAGTCGCGAGTCCTTTGAACGGGCTCGAGGAAATTAATGTATACGAGGGTATCACAAATACCTTTTAGCGCACCTCGCGAGAGCTTGGCAGACTCTGTCAATTGACGGAAAGTGGGGAGGGATAAATGTGTACGCGCCGAGAGGAGAAAGGGCTGTGGGCGTGCAATCGAGACTGCAGTTACGTGCGTTCTTTCGTTAGCAGTCGCAGTCGGGGCAGCGCGGTGCTTCGCGTCGTGTGAAACGACGCCCGTTTATCGTCGCCCCTTTTCACGGCGCTTTTCGTTAAATGTCTGCAACACTTGAACGCGAAGATCGCGCTGGGGTTATCTGCGCCGACTCTGCGACGAAGACCGCTTCACCGCGCAATGTTTGTACTGGCACGCTGCGCTTCCCACGTTACCTTCGCCCCTCGGTCCTCGCCACTCGTCGGACACGGCCGCGTTCAAATTTGTTTATTTAACACTCTACGTGAAAGAGAACGACTCGGCTCGGCCCGAGACGGTGCGCGCAAATGTCGCTTGTCGCGGCTCGAATCGACAAGGAGCTTCAACCCCCGTACTCGGGGCTATTTTCCGCGATCGTCTCGAGTGGAAAGAGTTTCTGAAACTTCTTGTTCTTTAAAACCTTGACATTGCTTTCGATTTAGTTCGACGATCAAATTCGAATTGCCGCGGTAGTGAGACGAAGTGCTTTTTTATAGTACGAGATATTTTTAACCGATACAACGGAGGACTCCAAAAGTACGCGCATTTACGGTTTAAAAAATCGTACAATATTTTTCCTTTGCGAATTTCCTCGCTCGTTGGCATTGGAAAATAATGTCCATTCAGTTATAAAAATAGAACACCGTTATTCAAATTTTTCTCCACGTCGCGTTTTTCGAGGCTGCTCACCAACAGGGGATGGTTCTTTGCTTGAAAACGAATCGAAAATGAAGAATGATATTTTTTCATAGGAAGCTTCGGTTTCCTAAAAATAAATCGAAAGGTTTGGCTAACCATGTCTGACCACGACTGGCCAATTCTAGTAATTCTGGCATTGTCTAATGTACCATACCTCTTTTATGGAAACTCCTATTTTTTAAATGATTACAACTAATTGAAATGGACACTAACATAACAGAAGCAACATAAATTAACAATACAAGTAGAAATGGTGAGTAATGGTCAAACACGCTGGTTAAGTCGTACACGTGCTCCAAGGAGATTCAAGACTCAAGATTGAAAGCTCAAATTAAAAAACTCTGTTGCTTATTTTCGATTCATTTTTTCCTCGCAAAATCATCACTCTCTATATATAAGAATGAAGCCCTGACTGATTACAATCAACGTCCAGGCTAAACCCTTGAACCTAAAAAGCTGAAATTTTCCACAGAGGTTTCCTTTATGATGTATCCAAGGAATAAGAATAAGATATTTCGAAATTCAACCCTTAAGGGAGTAAAAGGGGGTCGCAACGTTGGTATTCCACGCGGGTGAAACTGCGGGGCACAGCTAGTCAAATATAAATTAACGCGGTTCCGTAATGTTCCACACATGATGAGAGCTGAAATAGCGCGAACCAAGGAGTCGTTGAATAATGCAAGATCCAACATCAAAGAGGCGAAGGAAATCGATATTGTAAAAATAAGGCACACGTTGGACCCGGATAGGTAGCCGTCGAGTTCAATACTCTCGAGCGAAAATTTCATCGGGAACCCCGAACGGGGTAGTTAAATTCCGAGGATCGACTAATTTGAATTCTTTTATGAAAGTTTCCTGCCCGCTCGAAGGTTTTCTCGCCGATAAAAGCGGATTCTTCGCCGATGATCGCAAAAAAAAAAAAATCGCCTGAGAACCGGATAACACACTTCGTTTCGTGTTAATCGTTCGCGGAAAAGTTTCACGGGAACGCACAACGGGATCCTTCGTCTCACTATTGGCGTATTTACGGGAGGCGTTCCGTGGGGGATTGCAATTTATTTTGCAAGGCTATCGACACGGGCACGTCGTCGAGATTCGATGATCGCTCGGCCGCGTCGTGGAATGCTGCAACGACGGTAAAAACGTCCTCTGGCCGTTCCCGAAATCATAAGCTCGGTTAAATTTCCAGAAAAACCAATCCAATCGAATTCCGCGGCGAATGTGAACATTCTGAACGATGTTGGACAGTTTCCAGCCTCGAATACTCTCGATTGGATAGATCCACGGATCGCACGAGGACGGTGATGCCGAGCGGAGCCCGAATTATCGACTCACGGTTGCAACATCTTCCGATTCAACCTGCCATAGTCTCGAAGTCACTGAGAAAATCTCCTGCTACAGTCGAGACGCGATAGTCTCGAAATCAATAAAATGTCATCCAAGCGAAGAACGTACGTGAATCCATAGGGACGATTCTTGATACAGAGTTCTTTCTCCGATATCCTTTTACAATTCAACCAGTGACGATACATTTTCCGTTGTACCGTGATGATTTTAAGCTACTATTTTAAGCTCTATTTCCCAGAGTTCAACCTAGAGCAAGGTAATCACCACACGTCGATACCTTTTGTCTAGGCTACTCGATAGTCTTCGCTCTGCAGTTTCTTGGTAATTCGAGCGAGCAAAGGGGTTCTCTTTCGCGTTTAATCCTCCCGATTAAAGCGTAATTTGCCAAAGTTGCGAGAAATTATCCGCGCAATACCGATTCTTCGACTAATGTAATCCGTAGGCGATCCCGTTCATCGACGCCGATCGATTCGTTCGTCGTGCTTCCTGGTGAAAGCGGACCAGGGAACCCTGTTATATCCGCAAGGAATCCCAATAAGTTTTTCGTTGAGGCTCCAATCCAATCCGGACCGGGTGATTCTATCCACTCGCGTGGAAAGTGCCTTTTTCCCAAGGGTCGATGGCTGCGTGGTTCTTTACGCGGATGTAGCTACGTTACACATACGCGTAGGTGCTGATAAATAAGTAACACGGTGAATTCTCTCGACCCAAAAGTTCAATGGACTGCTGCCTATCCTAGGGAGTAGCTGTTACTCCGTCTGTGTTTCACGGCTAATAAACTTGAGTGCACCGTTCTTCCTCTTTCGTGTTTTCCAGCAAAATCTAATTCGTTTTTCATTGATACGCCTCGTTCACGAGTCACTCTCAGTTTCTTACAATCGCATAGAAAAAGTCGTACGACTGGCGCTTTCATACGTTACACAATATTCACCGTACCCAATGAATCGTCTCGATTGGTCGCCGGAGGATCGATCGCCGACGATTTAGAGGATCGTTGTCCACAAGGAATCCCAATAAGTCTTCTCCGTCGGTGCAATTGGCGAGTGTCGATTTCTCGCGTCGATGCGGAAGAACTGCCTTTCATCGTCGAATAGCGAGGAAAAGAAATGGAGGAGGAAGTTGGGTACAACGACTAGAGAGATCGACTGGACTTGAACGGGGCGTGGAGAATAGAAGAGAAAAAAAGCAAAGTGAGAAACGAGACAAGAAATAACGGGAGAAAGAGGTAAAGGTAAAGAGAAGTATCGCGTGGTCCTTTACTCGAGGACGAGGAAAGATACGTGCGAGAGCTGATAAATAAATAACATGGGCGAGGTGGAGGAGTTTACGGATGGGGTGCGAGGGGGTGTGGAAAGAAGCCCGGTCAAGAGGCAAGGATCGCGAGACGGTAAAGGAAAGTAACGCGAGCCCGTAAAAGAGAATCAATTCGATTCCCAAGCCGCGCCTCGCCCTTGCATCTTTTCCTCGCCTTCCACCGGCAACTCTCGCCGCCGTCAAATCTCCTTCTCTACCCTCCGTCGTTTTTCTTCTCCCCTTCTTGGCCACCCCCGTGGAAATCCCGTTCCTCCCCTCTGCACGCTGCCGAGCCTGCACACGCCAGTTCCTTCCTTCCTTCCTTAGCGTCGCCCATACTCCTTTTCCGTGCAACAAGTGCGCCCTGGCTCACATCTTTAAGAAACCACCCGTCCCTCCTCTCTCGTTTAAGCCACCATCGCCGCTACTAACACCACCCTCGCACACCGCCTTCCTCTACTTTCTTTTACTCTTCCTTTTTCCCTTTTCCACTTCCACTTCCACTTCCACTTCCAGTTCCACTTCCACTTCTAGTTCCTCCGGTATCCACCTCAACCACCCCATCGCGCCGTTTCTCTCCTCGTTTGTCCCACCGGCACCCCCAGCCCCTAGCAAGACCGCGGCTACCTTCCAAATCACTCCACGCTCTTTCTCCACTATTTTCCTCTTCTCAACGGCTTACGGCCGCAAACCGACTACCAACCACGACTCGTGTGTCCACGTGAGTTCCTTCGTTTCCGTCTTCAAACGACCGAGAAAGTGACAAGGAGAGCCACGTTGAAAGACGGACTTCGCGGCTGGAATAGTACGAATCCGATATTCCCGCGCCGATTTCCGGAGATCGCCCGCGGCAAACGTATCTCGTGTTCGATGCCACGGGAAAGAGAGAGAGAGAGAAAATAGAGAAGAACGAGCCTGGAACAACATTCGTGCCCGGCCAGCGACGATTAAAAAGTTTCTACGAGCGTCGGGGGAGACTCAACTATGAAACGTCTTTCGCGATGATATTCAATATCAGGAAACTTCCGCGGCAGTCGTAAACTTGACGCGGAAGTTTATATCGTTCCAGTTTGCCAAGTACGATATTTAATTACGAGTAAGATCGTGGTATTGCGCTAATGTTCGTTGCAGGGGTGAACGCTGAAAGCAGACGAGGGTTGAAAGAAACAATGGAACGAAGGAAAATCGTGGCCGAGGATACTCTGCAACAAGTATCGAGCTGGATGATCTAGGTGTGTTTTTCCGCTGAATTTATCGGCGTTTTAATGCCCTCTGGGACGTTTATAAGAGTGCAATAAATAAAACCGTTTACCTCCAACCGATGGCAAAGACATCACCGGCGGCTCCGTCACCGCGAAACGAAAGCTCCCGAGAGAATTCGATATCTTCGTACGAATCTAGAATATTTATTTACTTCGGATAGACGTAAACGTTGAAAGTTGTAAGACGGACGAGACAAGCGTAAAGGAAAACACCGGCAGCAAGTTTAAAGAAGAAAAAGAATCCGAATTCCTTCGATGTACAATTTGGAAGTACGTAGAAGGCTAAAGGCGTGCTAGAGACTTCCCGACTACCCAACTGTTGAATCGAATCGAACGTCTAGGATTTCTCATGGACCGAATATTTTAGTCGAGTAGGAGTCGAGCATGCCGAGCATTCTGGCGACTGACAGTGTGTCGTCGCCTCCTGTTGCAGCATTATGTCGAACAGAGGAGCTTGCATTCGCGCGCAGCTGTACCGGGAAAGTTTTACAGAAGAAAAAGGAGCAGCGTCGCTCTGTTTATTCTGTGTACAGTAAAACACTCTTAAAAGGAAAGTTTCACTTGTTACACTCTCGGCTATTAGAACAGGTACCCACGGAAGTACTTTCCTTATTATTGCACGGACACGTTAGACTTTACCGAGCTGGCCTATACGAAACGCTATAAAAATAATACTTTCCGACTTTTTAGCATCTTGCATCCCGTAGAAAATGAATGTATGGATCGGATGACAATTGCGTTCGTAATTCAAAGGAATACCTGCGGTAGTTTCGTTGTTAGGAAAGCAACACCGAGTGGATTGCGGAGCTACGGAAAATCAATCACCGGAACAGTTCGGCGGTAAAGTCGAAGCTTGCGCCCGTTGAGAAAGGAGCAACGGAAACGGAAGTAGGATGCGAGTGTCCGTGTAGTAATCCAACGTGCGTGGAAGTCGGTCCAGAGGGTAACGATATTAAAAATTCTATTTTTATCAATTAAATCCTCTTGTCAATGGTTTCATTAACCTTCCTCGGTTAGGTTTATTTTTGAAAGACGTCCGGAGTAAATAATTCCTACCCGGAAAAAGTCACTTTATTACCGAAATACTTTCTGTTCCAGGCAGATGCGGTAGCGCCGGTCTCATTTTCTCGCTTCGCGTTCAGCGACGCAAATATTTACTCGGCTAAACGCACTCCCTTTTCCCTCTTCCACCCCCTCTTCACGCGAAACAGGCATCCCGACGGTATTGCCCGAGCCCGGTCGCTGAAATGGCTGACGGTCGAACACGACGAAACGGCCAGGAGGAATCATTTCCACGGGCACAGCCAACGATTTGTGTTCTTACTTACCGCGGACAAGGATGAGGGCGCTGGACAGGAGTACGATTCTCAACGGCCAACTGGCCATCCTGGCGTAGACCGTTACGTCGATTCAGCTTCCTCCTGAAACAATACAAGCGTGCCCAATCAATCAACCCATCCATCCCAATCCGCTATCCGCGGATCCCAGCCAACTCTAGCTTGTCTGTTTCCCTCTACCACCCTTCCTCCCTCACTCTCTCTTTCTCTCTCTCTTTAACCCTCCTATTCTCTCTGTGTAACCTCGTCTCTCTCGAACGTTCCCCTTTCGCGTTCGTCGCTCTCTTTCGATGCATGCCCACGATCGGACCTCATCCCACCTTTTGCCTCGTCCTTTCTGGCAGACTGCCCGTTCTACGCTCACCCTCAACCATCCTATTCCCCTTCGCTTCATGCCCAAACCCCTACTTCGTATCGACAATTTTTTCCTCTCGAATCCGTGCCTAGGGGTTTGTCCGCTCAATGAAAGTCCTCCCAGACGGTGCGCGTCATGCAACGTACATAATCATAAAACGCGCGATGCTCGCCCGCCAACGGATGCTTGTCGTACGCGGAATTGATACGTTCATTCTTTTCTTTCAAGCGCCCACCATTTTCCACGAACGAAACAACGTTTCCGCTATGCCTCCGAATGGTAAAGTTAGAGAATCTCCGATGCTTCCGAATAGTTGAATTGATAAGTGAACGAGGGAGGAGCTCCCGAGGGTACTTTCTGCGCGAGGAGCCAGGGATGAATCGTGTTAACCCGATGATAAATGCACCCCTGGTTGGACTTCCTACGACTCAGGATGTTCGATATAGATTACGTACCTGTATTTGAATACGCGTTTTCGTCTTTTTGCAAATATTCGGTCGAACGTCGAGGGACTCCTTTATGGAACGCGTATGAGCTCGGAAGGCAGGAAATAATACATGTATTTCGTAAGGAAATGCGGAAAAGGAATCGACGTTCCTCCAAAGAGAATATAAATACGATTCTCTCGTTGTACTCTTACGAGTTTAGCCGTTCGTCGCGCACTCCGACGACTTTTTTCTCTACCTCTGTGTTGAATATTGAACATTTTTTCTCGCTTCGATTTTCCAAGGGCTCGTCACCTGAATGGACATGCATACACCCACACACCCGTCAGTCACAGTCGCGCGAGTTGGTAACTGTAACGATTGGCGGGGGCGTTGAATTCGTCTCGTTCCGAAGAAAGCGATACGGTTAACGACCCCTTCGTTGTTACCGAAAGGTAAACGCAGCATTTATGAAAATCTACTTTTCGAGCAAGTACGCGAGCGGTGATACAATGACCCGCGAGTGTTCTACAAAAATTAATAAAGCGTTGGTTTAGTACTTTGTTCGTTTAGCATCTCGGGGAAAGTAGGCGAACCAATGACGCGGGCGATACTACGAATAGAAAATGTTTACAGTCGGAATTATCGCGAGCAGACACGTGAATATACTAAACTTTATAAAACCGTGTACGGTAAATACACAGCATATTTACTAATTAGTGAGATGTAAAGAGACCAGAATTAAGCTACCTCCGACGTCATTAAACTACGCTGGGAGAACGCAATGCAGCACAGCTGTGTTTGCTTAACTGTATTTTACTATTGCAAATACGATTTTCGCATTAATGGGAGAATCGCCGTTTCTCCTGTTATCGCTGTTTTCCCACCCGCAGGTGGAAATACGCTTAAAATAACGTCAACGAATGGCAATTTAATGTAGCCGGGAATTTAGCATATTCTTAACGAACCTACCAAATGTTTACACTTCTATGCTCAACTCAGCGTTGGATCGCACGGTAAAACTTTTATTGTTGCAAGAATTATAATCTCCTCTGGTCGCCACCATGCAAAGAAACCGAGATCCCTTGGAGTAATATTATGGATTGTTCTTACAGTGGAAATGTTAAGAGGGACAAGTAACTCTACGAACACGAATATACTTCGGCGAAAATCGAAATAACTGTACATTTTGCCGCTTTTTCTAGGCTTCTCCGCGCTGGCTGATTCAAAGAGCTGAAATTTGGAGCGTAAAATCGTTTGATTCGCTTCACGGCCCCGCCGCGCCGTCACGTCTACGCCTCATTCTAGTTTTACACCCGTTCATTCCAGCAGCAGCAAGCTACCTTACCCACATTCAAACATCGTATGCATCCCTGTGTCCTTCCAGCCTGTCCGAATTCTTCGCTATTTTCCCTCTTTCCTATCCAACATCCTCCCTTTACCTTCGAAAAAGAAACCAACGCGGAACCATAATATATATTGGAATAAACGTTCAACGTATTTCCGCGTACACGCTCGTTTCAAATCTAATCAACTGATATTTCAAAAGATTTTTTTAAATTTTGCATCCCATTTTCTGTGAATTACATGGACACTCACCGCCCCATTCAATAATTTTTCTTTCGCCTCTGCGAAACAGGATGTCTGATCTCGCAGCAAGAAACAAGTATACCCGACCAACGCGTTAAAAGCGTAGACGTTGCGTTGGAAACGTTATTTATTCAGCGAGGAGCTGTTTAGACTCGCTCTATATATCGGTTTATGTCGGTGATGCATGAGGATTTACGAGAACAACGTCGCACATTTCGCTGAAATTTTCACGACCCTCGAAAACCACCAGAAACGTTTACTCGTTCCACGGGTCCTCGCAAATTCCGTATACTCGATTCGTCCAAGTTGGGTAACCGATATTGCGAGGAACGTTTCTCGAATCTTCTGGGAGATTAAAGAAGTTTTTGCGCGATCGTGCTCTATCCGGAAATGGAAGAGAACTTGGACTCGGTCCGAAGATTGGGTCATCCCGCGAGTATATCTGGCGGTCGGATCGAACGAAGGCCAACGGTAACATTGTTCTCGCGACGAGGCGGAATTACCTTCATTCGAGCACCAACGAATAGAAACTGGAAAGCAATCCCGTCGTATGCGATTAAGTTTACGATTCAGACCGACTCGCCGCGACCCCGTGAAGAAGGAACCGTGATTATAAAACGTAAAATACGTTATGGAAAATGATGGTCAGAGGGGACATAGTAGCTCTATCGAATATCGTCTAATCAAACGTTTTTGTATACCTTCGTTTATGATCGATAAAAGTAGCCGCGTGCACTAGTTCATTTTTCTACGAAAACGGGGAATAAAAAAGACTTGGAGGCGAAAGTGTAGGAGATGAACGTAAACGTTGATTTTACTAGGCGCTCGTGACAGAGTTAGCTCGTCGAAAGAGTATCGCGAAGTTGTAAAATTCAGCCAGACTCTGTGCTTCTTCCTCTAATTCCAGACCTTCAACGGATCATTGAAACTCGCTGCTCGCGAATGTGGAGCACGTGCGAAGGGTAGGGAAATCTGTGTAACCCGCGAAAACGACGATCCGCGCAAAAGGGCGGGAATAAGACGTGATCGACGTAAAAGTCTGGGAGCAACGTGAAACGGAAAGAAGCCGTAAAGGATCTTGGAATAGTTGCACGGTCGACGCGGAGTAACGGCCAAGGCGAACGTAATTGTAGCGCTAAAAGCTACTTCCCACGGCTGTAATCGTTTTAGCAAAGTACTTTGCAATTTATCGAGTCTTTATTAAAATAAGTTACTTTCCGAGCCGACACGTTACGATTGTCCGTCCACGGTCTCTCAATCGTTGGCCGTGGGCGAGATGCTTCAATCGCATCGATTTATCGGACTTGCCGTCGAATTTTAAAAATTCATTACTCAGCGTGTCGACTAATTACGAGTGCAGCGTCTCGAGAGGCTCTGGAGAGCGCGTGTCACGATCGAGGCGCGTTCTCAATTAGGAAAGCACATTTTATTCAACTTGCACCGAGTAGTCTCCGCGTCAAGCTTCAACTAAAACTCAACGTGCCCGTTCTACAGTCACAGTTCAAACGACAAACACAGGGCTACGTCCGCTCACGCACGCTCGCACACGTATCTCTCGCCCTAACCCCTGTTTATACAGAATTCATAACCGGAGAGAACAAAAGGGCCTCGTAGCTGGAGTTAATATATCATCCCTCTAACGGGTATCTAAGTCCTGCGAGAGGACGGTCGCGTGTAATAAGCGTGCTAACAGGAAACATTATTTACACAGGAGTCTCGTTTAAAGCCACAGTCGGTAACGTTGCAGTTGGTTGATCGTCGGCCGTTCTTTCCTCGCGCGGCACAAGGAAAGGCTCGTTCGAACTAAACGCAATGAATGCTCGTAAACGTTGCCACGGTGAGTCGATTTAAAAGTTTGAAAAGTTCTCTCGGCTGCGTTTATTTCCTGGAGGCACGAAATTAATACGGCTATCTTCCTAAAAAGAAAAAAAAAAACGAACAACGAGGGTAACGACAAAAAGCCGTAGAAACTATGGTGTTCTCCGGCGACAGCTTCATTCCATCGTTGTCAACGTCAAGAGCATTCTTCTGCTTCGCAACTCGGTACCCCGTACTCCTTATTTGCGAACCTGTTCCACCGCCCCTCTTTCAACGTTCATTCGTCCGTGCCTCGTTCTCACGCCCGACTCCTTTTTTCCACTAGCCGTTCCATCGCCTCCGGTTCTTCCTACAACGGACCGACGATACGCCCCTGTGGCGATCTTGTGCTCGCGAAACTTCTGAGAATGCTGTTTCTGGGTCTTCTGTCTCCTCCCGAGTTTAACCACCTGAATTAATCGCGTCTGGCTAAAGAATGTAAAAAACAATGTGCCAAGGTTTGTACAATTTCTATGAGATTATTTTTAAGAAACGATTTGGTCATTCGTCGCATAAAAGTGCAATGCTTGTAAGCATTTTTCTGTGGCTTCGTCAAGGTTCAAGGTATCGCGCCCAAGTGCTACAGACTCCAAGACCAATAACTTCGTAAACTTGGTTCAAAGTTCAACAGTCTGCGTATCGAGCGAATAAAGTTTCGAGTGAACGACTGTTACAAGGAATCGGGCGTGGCCCTTTGAAAAAAGGAATCGGATCGTTTTCGTCGCGCTCGAGCAGCTGATGTTGACGTCTAGCTACAAAAGGCATCTCGAACGAGAAGCAGCAACGCCAGTTTGGCGCGTAGAGTAAACGATGATCGTTATTCCGCGTACAATTTCGCCGTATGTCGTGCACGAGACGTGTAATATTATTCCGCGTTCAATTACAGACAGGAGAAAAATGACGGCTGCAGAGCTGGAGTCGAATGCCCTTTAAATTACAGCGCGTTCGTCTTGACTGAGAAGCCCTTGTACGCCGGCACGGAACGTAACGCGAACAAACTTTCGGAGCCACCTGCTGAAACCACATCTCGACGATAGTATTTGTCGGAATAATGCGTCGCTACCGATGCATTAAGGTCCTTGAACCCTCAGCTACGTGTCCGCGTCAGGGAAATTTCCACGGGGCCTGCGTGTACCGTAAATCTGTTAACGTTGCCACGAACGAACTGATATTAATTAACGTGAAAGCCGAAGGAAGAAAGTGCACTCTCGCGCGCTCGCGTAAGCATCGAATATAATGTCCTAATTGCATCTCGCGTACACCGGCATCGTTTCCACGAAATTAATTCCGGAACAGACGCGTTGTTAACGTTAACATCGGTTCCCGCAAATATAATTAACAAATCACTGCCGCAAGATGTTTCTAACCGCGACCAATTAAGCGCACGTGTGACGAGAAAATTCTTCAAATTCAAAACTTTACGAAGAAAGCGTGATACTTGGTCCCCTGAACTAGGCCACGTTTACGCTCACCATCCTCGAGAAACGATAATTCGTAGCGACAACGTCGTCATCCCTGATCGTCGATGCACTCCTCGAGGCCTGCATCCGATACGATTCCGCGCACGGAGACACGTGCAGCGATCGTCGCGAAGAATTCTCATTATCCGCCAAGGAATTCTCATTCCTCGAAATACTTGCGCGTTATTCCTATTTCCGCCAACTCCCTCTTTTTTTTTTTTTTTTCTTTTCATCCTATGTCCCGCATCCCGTCGAGTTCGTCGGTTTGACCGCATTTTCTGACCGAACAAAATAATATATCGGCAGCGAGGCAGCCGTGCACCGGGCGTTGGCATTCTCTGCGACGCCGAGCTGACCCGTTATTTATCGTGAATTGAAATTCGGAGACCGCGACGGGCCGAGGAATTTCATTAAAATTATGACCTTAGATATTGGAACTCGGCGACGCGAGCGATGGCTCGTTTGCGGAACGTGAACCGACTCTGCGAATTTTCCTTGTACACAGCCCCGTGCCGCGGAACGTATTCCTGCACGTACGCAACGCGTGCGATTTCATCGAGCCGCAATATAGGGCGGCTAGATAATACAGACGCGGAGCTTTGCGCACCGTTTACGTTCAATGATTGAACGACAGTGGTTGAAAACACCTTTGCATACAAAATAAAACGACTCATATACTTTACATCAAGAAACACTTTTTTTAACTGTTCCAGTCATCGTTCTTCTAGTCTCGTAAATGTAGAATATGTTTAATTACGGAACTATTAGAAAAGGATTTCATACCGAATGTGTTATTAAACCAAGGGATAAATATATTTCTACAGTGGTTTGGATCACCAACGGTAACCCTGAGCTGGCCATTCGCGTGGATTCCGCACCGTTACGCTTTATCGGTCCGTTGTCAGGCTATCCTGAAAATACGGGAACGTCGTTGCACCCACGGGGATTTCTTCGCAGTAGTCAGCCGCGGTACGGAGCACCGAGGGAAAACATAAACTCGAACTCGATAGAGAAAAGGTAGCCGTGCGAAGCGAAATTCGCCGGAAAATTTGGTGAAAATTGTGCACGGCGAGCATCTATCGCGGGTACTGCGGTTTTTTTTTTTTTTTTTTTTTTTTATCGAACTACCTCAACGAACGTATATCCGACGTTTTACTTGAATGTTACTTGTATGGTGGTTGAACGTTCGAAACACGTGGGCTCCGAACAGTACTCAGAAGAATGATTTCTACGTAAATGGATATTGATGGAAATGGATATATCCACGTTTCGTCTTCGATACGAAAAAAGGAGCTGTCAACTTTTGAATCTGTTTACTCCAAGGCAAGTTTCTTCCTCGATCACTGGTTGAAACTTTATCGAGTACCGGAAATAATATCTGACGTTCGCCACCTTCGCGATAAAGAGTGCCAGGCTGAACGGGATATAAGGTGTTCGCGTAACTTTACACTTAGCATGAAATATCAGTTTTCCAAACTACACGCGTCTAAATAATAAAGTTCACGCGTAGCATCTAGTTCGCGTTCCATGAAATACAATATCGGTGGAAGAGGTCGAGTCGCTGGCTGCTCTTTACTTTGCGCCCAGCTGTGAACTCTCCGGGCGGAAATAAAAACTGAAAGTTGATAAAGGAACGAGCCTGGATGCAAACACGAGCGACATTTTTCGCGATAACTCACTTTCGGGCGTTTCGAACGAGAGGATCGACATTGGGAATTCGAAGGATACAAACGTAGCTATGTGAGTATCTGGTGTCCATCTGGTGTAACGCTAACGAGATGAATTTAAGTATTGCTAAATGTCGCATGATAGGACATTATCGGCAAGGTGTCCATACTTTTTCCCCTACGCTATCGACAGGTCTCCGTTATCTACTGTAAACTCTATCCGTGATCTGAAGTCTTTCGCGTATATCCGATACCGCTGTCCAGTCACTCGATTTCTTGTACCTAGATCAAGGGATTTTGTTAAGCGGCCAACCTTGAGGTTATTACATCATGCTCTTATCTTTTCCATAGTATGCATATCGACCACCTGGTCCTCCTAAGATATATCAGACCGTCCTCGTAAAAATCCAACATAAATTTCTTAGGTCGGTGTCTTACTGCTTTTTCAGACTATTTTCCTCTACCGAGCACGACACATATGTGCAGCTTGCATAGCGAAAGAATTATAACGGAACTGATGCTTTTATACAGCATCATCAACTAGAACGTAGAACGTCCAACACCGTTGAGTTTCATACAGTTACTCGCTTTAATAGTTCATAAATTATCAAAATATTCGTTCGGTTGCTTTTCATTACGTTAAATTATATGTTATAGACGATACCTTGTAGCGATTACCTTGTGGTTAGTGTACATTATTGTATAATAAATTGTAGGAGTCTAACGAAAAATAAGGCACGGGGATTCGAAGCCACGATCCTCGGATCCACAATCGACCGCTTTACCTACAAGACCAATCCCGTACCCTACGTTTCGTGTTCTTATTTGACTCCTTATTGTTGGGTATGGGAGGCGCGGACACTACAAAATTTTAAACGAAATAACGTCTAGTTTTCATGTTACAAAAATATTCGGACAAGTTGGTAACGCGTACCAGTTAGTTACGCGTGTGTGCGTAGAGACGCTCACCGATAAACTACATTTTTTGTAGCCGATGCTTGCGCGCGAAGGCGACAAGCGAGGCGAGGTTTACGGTACTCTTCTCGCGCATGGATAGTATCTACCTTCGCGTAAACGACGAAGGAAATCGTAAAAACGAACGAAGCCTCGGGAAGCATTTATGGTACGAAACTCTGAATCCGTAACCATGGCACGGGATAACCGAAAAACAAATCTGCCACCACCGTGGTGCTTCTACTCGCTGAAATCTGCGAGCCGACGTGTAGGAACGAAAATTGCGAGGGGGATCGTAGAGGAGATTTTCGTTACTCAAAGTTGGTGCAACGATGACGTCGAAATTTCTTTACGGTAGACGTTGCTGAACCTCGACGAGGAAATAACAAGAACGGACAAAAGTTTCACTGGTTTCGTCGGGTTTGCGTCGCTGGTTTTACGCCCGCTGTGCGGTCGAAGACTAAATTTTTCAAACTAGCTGGAATTATTCGACGGCTCTAAGTGGTAGGATCGCTGGAAAAGCGCACGTTTGCCGTAACGCAATCTGGCGTTGAATTCGTGGAAGAGGAGACAAAGAAAGAAAAAAAAAAAAGCAACGTGTATTTGCGTGAAAATTTCGTGATTGCGATATATCGAATGGTAGAAGAGCGATAGATTATAAGCGTACTTATACGTTCGCTGGAACACGAGGCAGCGGAAAGTTCGATCGATGAAACCTGATTTGCTAATAATAACGAGTATATTCCATTGGGAATGCTCGCGAATCTCGATGCGATTGACGACGAAACTCGTAGGAAATTTTCAGTGAAAATGGATCGTCGTCGAAGCGGTTCGAACGCTTTCGCCGATAAGAGTACTTTTTCGACGCTTCGCTCGGATACCGGAGGATCCATTGTCGCGGAAGTCGCGTGCAATTCCCGACGGACAGCGAGAATGCAATAACGGCGGTACGCTAATGTTCGCGGAAATAATGTATCGCTACCGGTAGTGTAAATTTCGCCCAGTAGCCGGTCGATGCAGCGTAAATATGCGTTAAGGGGGAAGTTGAATGGGGATGCAGCGAGTATGGCTCGCGTCCGTGTACGTTCGTCCGTATCAATGGCTACGTTAACACGTGTGAGCGTGCGGGCGCGCAGTTCCATGAATGTGCGAACGTGCTGCACGAGTCGACGAGAAGATGGGTGGGAGGGTGCGCGGTGCTGCTGAGGGTATGTGGTGTAATGGCCTGCTACCGAGGGTGCATTAAGGCGGTTTATGTACACGAAGAGGTACGAGGTCTTTTAACCCGACTCAAATGCTGGTTTCATTGAAACCGTAGTAGTATGTTCCGGGTGTAACGTTGCGTCCAATAATCTATTTGGGTGGTTTATGAGATCGTCGTCAAAGTCGGCTACCGAAACCCCTCTGTTCTTTGAGAAGCGGCATCGTCCCACGCTTGCGATTCAAATTACCGAACGGAATAATTATCCTGCGTAAAGATTCAACGATTGAATGACCGTACACGGATTGTGCAATTAACGCGATATTCGAGTTCAAAGGTGTTGCCCGTCGAAACCGCCCACGACTCGCTATTATACCAGACTTTGGACCGCGTCGCGTGCGCGAATTAATAACGACGGATAATAATTGCAAACAGAAACGGTTATTCGAATCTCGAGGGCCTCGTTAAAATTTCAGATGTCGCGTGAAAATTCATTTGGTTTTTCATCTGCTGGATCGTTACGTAAAATGGGAAGCAGGTCGGTGGAACGCGCCGAAGGATATCGATCAGAGTTATTCATACTTGTAACACGTTGATTAGATCAGATTTAACTGTTAAATGCCCTAAGTTTCGAATTTGATGCCGGACTTTTAAATCGAATTGTATTTGAATATTTGGTTATGCATACGTTATCATTGCATGATGTTCTTTTGAACAAAAGTTGAAAAAGTAAACGTCAGCTGTCATAATTGTTCAAATAATAAATACATAGATATTTTTTTAAATTGAATTCGGGGAATCAGGCTCCTAAGGGTTAATCAAAATCTGGCCGAGTCTGCCGAAGATGCGCGTACTCCTTTCCATTAAAGCGTTACGACGCTTTTGTAGCGTCGGCACAATGGACGAAACACGGATAAAAGAAAATGAATGGGCGGCGCGTCGTTTGCAGGAAACGATGATGCACTCTCACGGCAGGTACATTAAGGCGGTTTACGCGTGCGAAAAGGTTCGTCCAATTTTAGGTGTCGCCTTTTCGAAACCGCGACGGATTACGAACGCGATATAAACGTTCAAATCGATAACAAGGTGACTCGAGTCGTTTCGCCTGGTTCTTTCGTCTTACATTCGTAGGAGAAAATTGTTTTCCGTTATTTGTCGGGGAAGATAAATCGTGTTTCGACGCCGCGTTTGAATATTGCATGAAAGGTCCGCGTCGATACGCGCGCGCGAAAGAATGGAACGTCGAAAACGAAATGAGTTATTTACTGCTCTTTTTGTTTGGTATTCACGCGGGCGATAAATCACATTTCGAAAATGCTTTCGGTTGCAGGATTTCACGGCGAACGAATTTATTATACGACGCGGTAAACGATCACCGCTGACGTTCGCGTTGGGAACCAAAAGGAGCGCGAACGATGACTCGGGCGATTCGTAATTTATAATACAATGATCCCGCAACACCGCACAACGAGCACAGTGGTGTACACCGATCCAACGAAACACCCGCGATCTGGCTGCGTCAAGGTCTACCAGGGACAGGAAAATCCACTTAAAAAGCTCGAAGGTTATTTACGAGGGCGATTTACGCGCGGCAAGCGTCTCGTCCTCCCTTGCGATCTCGTAATCGTCTTTCGCGACGACGGCCGATGATAAATGCATGGCGCGTCGCTTAGGTCGATAACCGCGTTACATTTTCCCAGATTAATCTCGCTATGAGAGCAGAAAGTTGGCTCGATTCGTTTCACTTGGACGTTTGAAGCATCGCGTTCTTGTCCCCGTCGACCAACGATGAATTTATCGAACGTTGCATTGTACTAGGCAAGATTGTCACATGTCAGTGAGGGTAAAGTTGGACGTTACCGTTCCTGAAAGATTAAGGGCCTATTCGTGCGTATACACAACACACATCCAACGAATTGATGAATAATGCGAACACCTGTGAAGTGCATTGTTTTAAAAATACACGATTGAACCACCATTTATCTTTAATAAGACTCCTATGTTTTTTGGAACGAAGCCAGACGAATACCAAGCCATGACCGTGTTTAACAGTTGGAAGCAAACAGTCTGAATCGTAGGTGCTCAAATTATTTTATCCAACCCCTGTATGCGTACGTATATATAGACTCTGTGTGTATCTATATCGGCTACAATATTAGAAAATCAAGGAAGGAAGAGACTTGCGACGTTGATCCGGTGCGCCTACGAATCATCGTTCGAGACCGTAGCCGAACACGGAACCGAGAGATGGAGTTTCGTGGGATTTGCAGGAAATGCGAATTCGCTCGGACAGGTTAGGCAGCTTATTCTAATTTATATTGGCACGAATTAAAGGATTACGTTATAACCAAAGTGAATTATGGGCCGCGTCGTATCCGTTCCGATATATCGATTCCGCCGTCGGCGTTGGCCGAAAGCATGGCTAACAGGCTTTAACGGAGAACACTTTTAACGGCATCCGTGGGACGCGAACGATTACACGCAGACCGCCGCTATACTTTGCTCGAATTAAATGCGAAACGAGCGCGTGTGCCCGTTCTATCAGTCCTTTATTTGCCGTGTGTCCGGCGGGCAAATTGAAAACAAATTAAATTCCCGAAACTGATCGCACGCTGTGGGCCGTATGCGCTCGCCTCTGTGCGATTAATGTAAAACGGGCCTGTAATCCGGAGCAATGTAAATACCGAACCTAGCCACTTTAAAAAATCGAACGAGCACCGCGATCGTTCCAATCGGTGAAAGGCAAATTCAACAAAGCCCGGATCCATATCCATTATTTCATTTCTCCGTCGAAAGGATACGACGCGACGATTGCGGATTCGTCCGCGTTCGTTTCAATTGCAAATTGGGCGACGGTACACCCGCGCTAGAAATACCCTTAACTATGCGAGGATAAAATATTTTTACTAGATGGTTTCACGCGCACTCCTACCACTCTCCTTTAAAAATTTAGTTTTAAACGATCGTATTTATTTGAAACCTGTTTCTTGGCTATCGTCGTCCGTAATTTTCCAGATTACGTCGAATCATCGCGACGAAAGAATCGCCTCGGACAAACGATTCGGAGCCCTCTTCGACGCCAAAGCCAGTTACGTTTGTTCCCATCGAACGCGTGAAACGTTCGCGGCCTGGAAGACGTGTTCCATTGAAAACCATACCGCGAAACAATAGCCGTCCTCCAGCGAGAAAACCGGTATTGTCTCCGTAAACGTTGTATACCCCGGAGGTGCGGCAAAAGGAAGACAATGTACACAGTTTGAACCGCGCTAGGTCTATCGCGAAACGCTGTTTGTCCTCGCATGCGTTCCATAACCGAGTTGCCGATCGAACCATCCTCGTCGAGTTGATTTCTTGTTAGTCTTTTGACCCGTAGCCCCCACCAAACACTTCCAACGTTTTTATTTGTAAAGGTGCAAAGTCCCTATTAGGGATGCATAGTCTGTTAGGGCTTGAGGACCACTGGCTCTCCTCTACAACTAAGGTACCTCGGGGTTGCTAAATCCGTAGAGGAGAGTGTTGTACCAGGGAACGTTTCTTGAATACAAGCTGGCATATTTAAAATGTAAACTTCTAAATTTATACAGTTACTAAAGTCTAAATACGCAATAGCTGTATAGCAATTGATTAAGCAAAATGCATACAAACGTTCCATCGTACGACATGTTAACATACATTGTGCTCTAGGTACAACACTCTCCCCTACTGGAGCTACAACCAGTAATTGGACATAGTTACATCCGCTGAGGGCCAGCAATAATTCGAAATCCTCTGCTCCAATTTTACATAAAATACAATTCTTGGGATTATACGTAAATATGCCTATATATGAATTCAGCATGGAAAGGCATGGAAAGCAAACCAACAAAAGGCAAACCCTCGATAACTGCGGCAAAGCCAGGCGTTCAGTTTTCGCGCGAACCGTGAGCATGCGCACAGGTGTCTACACGTATGCCCGCTCAATCTTCTCCAATTAAATTCTATTGGAATTCGCGCAAATGCCAATACCGGACGGCCGGGAGCATTCATTGTGTTGAGATAATGAGGGGCTGAGTGCGAGGAAAGCGCACAGCTTAACGGATAGAATACGGTATACCGGAACCATGCTCCGGCATGGCCGCGCTATAGTCAGGAAGCCGATAATGCTATATCGTCGTGCGTATTCCAGGGGCCAGGGCGTAGAACGCCGCCTATTCCGGGTTTATTATGCAGCACTATGCCACGGTATGCTATATTACGAGCACGGTATGTCGTCGCTCTAAGGACGTCGTGCTACCAGACGCCGGCGCCGCCACGATACGCTAACCTGGCCCCTTACCTTATACCGGTTTAATTGCGACCATATCGCGCACGCGTTGGACGGGCCGATGATGGAAACTTTGTACCTTCTCATGACGTTCCTTCTCATGACGTTCCAGAGAGGAATCCCGGAAACGTTTGGGTTTTACAAATACATGCATTAGTACGAATTGTTAAACATCGTATAGAATTTAAAAAGTGGCGTTTATCTGGCTATAAATTACCACGTCCAATCATTTTGTACAGATGCAATGGTACATACAGCCAGATTCGTTGAACCGAAATTTAATAAATCACTCGCGTGCTACAACCGACTTTAACGTAAATTTTCCCGATAACGAAGCTCGACGTGAAAAAGAGTTTATTGCATGTTTTCAATCAAATAAAACCAACCCGGACTATTACGAATGAATAACAGT
Organism: Hylaeus anthracinus; assembly: GCF_026225885.1. NCBI lineage: Eukaryota > Metazoa > Arthropoda > Insecta > Hymenoptera > Colletidae > Hylaeus > Hylaeus anthracinus. Next base: position 15,264,131 of record NW_026534337.1, read on the forward strand.
GGTCCATTTCCGTTTTTAATCAATATTAAGTACATTGAGACAATTAAAGAATCCTAAACGGTCCTGGCGACTCGCGAGTATCCGTATTTTATTCTTGCTCGATACATTAACTCGCAACTACTTTTGCTCGCAGTTCGTTGAATCCGTAAACGAGTTTGCCACCTTAATTATACTGTTCGGAAAACTCGCTGCACCGCGGGTGTATCTATCGATACACCGCTCGAAACCTGTTGTGGTCGCGTCGAGCTTGATTTTCTGACGCTGTAAAATGAGAGGCATTAGAAACAGGAAAGGATGAAGCAATTTAATCGATCCCCTAACTGCTGAACTACGAATCGTTGTTTTCGTTTTTCAGCTTCCATGGAGTTTCGACGATAACTCGATTTGCAAAACTCTAGCCGGCGCAGCTATGAACTTTTACCGTCCCCCTCGAATAACTTCGTTAATTTTGCGTAAAACGAAGGTTATGCCGAGAACACCAAGGAATGCGAACTCATGTTTCGGTGCCGTTCTTCGCTGCCGCTATTTTCCGCGTCTCTGCTACTCGGATAAGGCAAAATTTCATCGGGATTTTCAAAAGTATTTCTGCCGTAACCGTTGCTCCGCCATTCTATAATATCTTCCGCTCGATCCTCGAAGTACGCCTTTGCTCCTTGGATTCGACCTAACTTTTGTACCTCGCTACACAATACCGAGGTTGAACATAATATTTGTCTCACCCCGTTGCGAACGCAAAGATATCCCGAACCACGAAAACAAAAATATTTACTAATACAAACGATATCAGTCTTTCCAATGAAATTTCGTATTCAAATTAACCACGCAGCCGCTCGCAGCGCTACGAAGTTATCGTTCCACTTTGCGAATGTAAATTACGCGAGTTAATCGAGCGAGTTCCGTCGCTTCGTCGCACGCAGTTGACGCGCAACTCCTCGTTTTTAACCCCTTAAGGGATTTGGTCTACCTAAAAGCCTGGAACGCGCACACGAGTTCCGGTCTTATTTTGGAAAATATATAGGAAGCCAAGAGCGGCGAGACTTCGTGGAAAAAATTTCATCGAGCTTTCGATTCGACATGTTTCCTTCCAACTTTTCCTGCCCCGAGATATTCGCGAACCAGAGTTTGAAACAGTTTAGTATAAACGATAAATAAGGCACGGGGATTCGAAGCCACGATCCTCGGACCCACAGTCGACCGTTTTACCTACAAGACCAATCCCGTACCCTACGTTTCGTGTTCTTATTTGACTCCTTATTGTTGGGTATGGGAGGCGCGGACACTACAGTACGTTATACGTGGGATCGCACATTTCCCACCTCTGCCTCGGAATATAATATAATGCAGAGGAGACTCGATCATTCTAGGCTGGTAACGTCGAAAATACCCGAGCGTTAAGGGGTTAATTAAATACGCGTCAAGGATAACGAGCTTACCGGAAAATAATCGACGATATTTACCATCGACTCTCGCAACAACCGCGTTCCAACGTACGGTGGAGCGGAGCCGCGTTCCAGAGTTATTCGAGAAAAGGAAAATAAAACGGCACGCGATTACGCACGCATGTGCAGAAAACACCGGCGGTTGTTTTGCAAGCTTACTTTCGAGATGGGCCAGCAACTTTCCAGACTAAAGAACGAGTGTACTCGGAACTGCGAGAGAAAGAGAGCGGGGGGCAGAGGAAGAGAGCAATAGCAAATGGCATAAGTTGGTCCGAGTAAACTCACCTGCTATTCTCCACGGCAGGAAAATACGAAACATGGAGAGAGAGAGAGAGAGAGAGAGAGGAGCGTGAAGGGGGCGAAGGAAAATAATTGTATATATTCCTACGAGACGGATGTAAATTTCAAGGACCAAACAGGAATCGAGCAGTGTCCACTCTGCACGACGCACGGAAAACTTTTGTTGAACGTACTATGTAATGTCCTTTAGCTCTTGGAATCGCCACCGGTTCCCCTTGCCCCGTGCTCCACGGGTGGTTGCCATTTTTCAACCCTCGAATCCGAGGATGGTAACGCGCGTCGGTAGAAATAGTTTCGCCGAGTTAACAAAACGGCGCCCAGGAGTTTCGAGCTAGCACCGATTCACTGCGTCCTGCACACTCGTCCTTTCCTTTTGTATGTTTATTTTACGACTTCGTCCGGCTTCGTGCATGCCGCGTGCGCTTGACCGACGAGATAAGAGTTCATGGCGCGGATAGAGGGATTAGGAAAGACGGCTGCCGAGATTAAACCGCCATGACCGAAGGGGTTCGCTGCTCGCCAACTCGACGGCATCGGACGATACCCTCTCCGGACGGACCCGCAATCAACGGATATCGCTTTAATCATAGTCGCACCAATCAAGATGCTACTATAGATAGCCTCTCTTTAAATTACGCTTGTCGGCGAAGGAAACTTAGCAAGAATTTTAATACCACTTCGGAGTTGCAATTGCTCGCGAAAAGCGTTCCCTAGAAAACGTTACAAGAAGGATCGCTGGATAATTTATGACTGGGCGCGACAAAATTTTGGTCGACGGTGCGTGCCGAGCATCGTGATCTGCTCGTACATTTTCCGACTGGAACAAAGCTTGAAAACCTCGTCGTTGTTTTTACCGATCTTTACCTAGGTGTCGACGAGGTAGTTATGTCCCATGCACGTACAAACCTCTCCGCGTACACGCCGAGTTCGTTCGACGCGAGTAATAAGAAGTGACGTGTAATTTCGCTCGACCTACATTTTACCAGCGATTCGCTCGACGCACGACATTTTAAGAGAGTTTCACCCCTCGAATGTAACATTGATCGTCTCCGTCGAAAGCTTTTGCTCGCCTCAACTACTCGCGCCACTTTATTTGTTTGCTTCGTTTTTAATCGGACGGTGTACGATAGAAACCATTCCCGAGTAAAACGAACGAAAACTATACAAAAAATCACTACTTCGTCTCCCGTTGTTTGACGTCGCAGGTTCGATACCATCTGACCGGTTGATTTTTCACGTACACAATTTTGCGAAGTAAAACGTTCGTGGTAAATGTGTACAGATTAAAAAAAAAGCCACCGCGAACCGTGTTTAAAGGGAGAAACTCGCGAAAATACGGTTCTCTATGAGCCTTCTAGACCAGAAAGCCTCTTGAATCCGCCCACCTCTTCTCTAATTATGTACCCGCTACTGTCTCGCGAGAAGTTTTTAAAGGTCCAGCCCTAACGAGAGTTGCGTAAATAACGAGTCAACGGCGAGATCGTTGAATATTAACGGACTTGCGATAAACTCGTTGGAACGCTGCCGTTGCGATTGCACGCAAATATTAGCTCGAGCCGAGAGTGGAATTCTGCTTTCAGCGTCGCGTTGCGTCGGTGGGTATCGATAACGGTCGGTAAAACGGACGACCGACACGCGAAAATCACGGATCGTCGCAATGATATCACGGGATTGAGTGGAAATACGTACAGGGGTGGAGGGAAGATTTAAAACTGCAAAGAAAAAGACGGCCACGCGCAGATAGTAGGAGGAGGGGCTTCATTTGTCGCATCTTCCGAGCCGAAGGTTAGGATGGAAGAAATTCTTTTCTCGCGCGACTTACTCCGCCCGTTTTCTTCTTTCATCGTTCGTTTTCCCCTTAAATGCATTTAACGTCGGGGCACCGGCACCGTCGCGACGCGAGTCTCGTCGCCTCGATTAAACGAAAATTGCCCGCGCTTGTCTACGAGGATCAGCCGAAATAGGATTAGGCGTCCTTCGCGCCGTTTCAGGATTTATGCGTTTTTCAATTAAGGACACTTAGCGGACGACTGTCCGTGAAACGTGACGCGGAATTAGCTCGAAAGGGAACCGCTTGTCGGAGGAAACTAATTTAAGTAACCTTCGCGGAAGCTCCTTTTAGGCTCCATTATATCCAAGTACAGCAGAGTCTCGCGTTACCGAGTACCCTAATATCCGAATACTATACTATTCTCGCGTTGCAAAGACAGTATTTGTTAAAAGCTCGCGGCCCGTTGCTGGCATGGACTCTTAACGTAGAGGGTGTGCGTCTTCAAGCGGTCGTTCAAGGAGTCACCGAGTGCTTTGCGAGTTTACACGGTCAAGATCCTCGATATGGTAATCGAATGGGCATAAAGGCTCACTCCTCCTTGATATCGCGAGGATATATTCCTCCCGTACGGTTTGATCATTACCGGAATCGTGAATTTTACACGCCAACGATCGGCATCGAATATCTCGCGTTAATGCGCACCCGGCCCTTATGTTCGTTTGCATAATTGCGGGCGCGCCAAAACGCGAGCAAACAATGCGAACCAGTTATCGAAAACCATATTGCACGCGGGTGAAAACCGATGAAATTTATCGTACCACCGCGCGACACGGTAATTCGATCGTTACGAGCCAACGTTCTACGACGAAGCAGTCCCCAAAATCGGGGATTTGTCGATCGATTTGTCGATTCTCGTTAAAGCGGCCAAAACGAGCGATCGTGTAATTCAAATTTTCAAACGAAATTTTTAACGTTCACCACGGCGATTTAACTGTACGTTTTGAATGTTCAAAAACCGCCGAAAAAAGAAAACTAACCCAGACATCTTTCTGTCCCGCGTTTCAATCGACAATTACAAAATAACATTTTCCCTCTGCGGTCGCGTAACGAACTAACGCTACTTCACGATCTTTCGATTCGAAGTAGACACGAAGGCGACTTGTATTTAAATCCTTGAACTAAACTTGTTGCTCGACTATTGTGAGAAAAGCGCGAGTAGGCGGGAGAGAAACGCGGCGGTGGATGGCTGTCGCCTACTTTTAAAAAATGCAAGGCGGAAATGAACTTTTCCTCCGGTAAATACTTGCGAAGCGACGAGAGTGGTATTGGCCGAGCTGAAAACGTGCGAAAGTAGTAGACGGGTCGTAAAGAAGAACGGCCTGTAAAAAAAGACGACGCGTCGGAAAGTTAGCGGAAGCAATAGAAATTGTGAGAAGAAACTGTCTTGATCATCGAAAGAAAATATGAGTCGGCGAGACGCGCGAGGCTACCGAGTCTGGTGTTAATTAATCATCCATGAGCCGGCGCGGCGAGTTACTCGATTCCCATAAATTATCGCCACCCGAGGAACCAGCTTCGATGATATAAAGCTTTCGTAACTGCTTACGAGAATACTCGACGTTTTCAGAAATTTTGGCCAAAAGAAGTGGAACGCGGCAACGATGCCATCGTTCACGCGAAAACGAGGAAAACAGCTTGCATGCTCCATCGTTGAATTAAAGAGACGGAGAAGATCGAAAACATTAAACAGCGACGCAGACGAACGAAAAAGGTTCGCGAAATTGAATAGTTGCCGTACAACTCATCGATCACCGTCCAATATGTATACGTATATGTTATCGAGAAATACAGCGCATCGTTAAACGTATTCGAACGCAGGCGCGTATGCGTACACCGCGGTTCGGTTATCGCCAAAGTTCACGTATCGTCGATATCGCGCGCTTCGTGCGCGAAACTCCACGAGGTGGAATCGAGATAAACGTGCGAAATTCCGACTGGCTGAATGCATTTCGGTCAGCGCGTCATTAGTCAACGTTTTATCGTGGAAAAACGTTTCTCGGTCTGGTCGCGGGCGAAATGTTCCAAACGTTCCAAAAAACAGAGAACTTTCGCAAATCCGATCGGTTATCCTCGTCGGAAATTTACGTCGGGAGTAAATGAAACAAAAAAAAACAAAAAAATAAACAAGAAAAAATTAAATAAAAGCGGTAGTATAATACGCGTGCTCGCAAAAGTAACGTGTTCACGTACATTGCTTCCTCTGGATATCCCGACGAACATGATAGCGTTGTTGGAGCCGTGTCACGTGCCAGATGAACAGTTGAACTTCTGCTTTTTTCCTCTCGCGGAAGGAAAGTCGAGCGTGCACTGCTCGGGCTTTCTTGATTGACCAGAACGACGAACAAACAAAAACGAAGAAACGAGTGAGTGAAACTCGCGAGGACAGACTCGTCGGTAGCACGGGACTTTGGCAAACACCTTGGACCAGGTCGCGAGTAGGTTGACACCTTCGGGGGAGAGGTCGCGCGTAGAACTGACACCTCGCGCGCGCGGTCCAGCTACCCTCAGCATCCAGCACCAGCAGCAGCAGCAGCAGCAGCAGCAGCGGCGGCGGCGGCGGCGGCGGCAATCGAGGGGGATGAAGCGGAGCACGCGCGAAATTCCTCCCCTATACCGCGCCCACCCCCTGTTTCTCCCGAACCTCCACCGGCGGTTCCCTCCCTCTTTTTTAACCGCGCATTTCGCATTTTGCGTTTCGCTCGCTCTTCGGTCACGTACAGATCTGTTTTGTCCTGACTCGAACCTAACACCAGAAAAGAATGTCAAGGGGTTGAAACGAAAAGGCGAACTGACCGATAATTATCAGTGGGATAGCTGGACTTCGCTGTGGTAAAGAAAAACGCAATCGAGCATCTCCGAGGCTTCCGTAAATACTAGATCCTTGTTATAAATGAGGGGGAAACATATTCCAGTTGGTACAGTAATTAAATTAATAGCCAGAAAATAATCGCTTTGCAATTCCAGTGTCACGTGTTTTTATACATACAAATGACGTTTCGATTGGAAAATAGCCTACGAGGCTATCGCACCGAGCAAATTCTTTCCCCGGTCGCAATACGCGAAATTTCACGAGCGCAACCATGCAACGAAAGTTAATTTCGGTCGACCTTCGGCATCTGGCGAGCGTAAAGGTATACGAAAGCGAGCACTAGCGAATTTTCACCCTTGTGCGCTCTCTGGCACACCAACGACCCCTTTTGCAGTCCTGCATCTCGCCAAGCCGACCCTCGCACCCACCTAGGGGTGAAACTTTTCTTAATAATTACTGGGCTATGGAGGCCGGGCCATATTGTGAGACTCGATGACCCGACTCATTTAGTATTCGAGCGTCAGGCGAGCTCGCGAGAACTTTTGAGATATGGGTACACACACGCCTGACACACAAAGCGTGTTGCCGTTGCTCTCGAAGCCCCAATGTTCGCGCGACGTTGACACATTAAGAGGCAGTCGTTTTCTTGGTCGAACAAGACGATTTACGAGACGATTTCTTTTGTAATTTGTTCGATCTTTATTTAATATTCGGAAAATATATTTTTCGGTTCGTAATCTTTAAAAATATGTAATCAAAAATCGATTTCTCGAGCGAAAAGGAAATGGATCGTTCCCTTTGAGTGTTCGTTTCGCGCAGCGCTCTGTGAAAGGACGCGTAAAGCAATCCGAATCGAATTTCGATCGCATCGAACACGTAAACAACCGTAATGATCCTCGAGAATCCCGAGAGACGACTCCAACTTTTCCCATAAAGCGATTCGTGAAACCGTCAACGTGTCGGCCAATCCCTATGAATTCTAACCGAATATTGACCGCGAGACGTGCGAGAAATTTTACCGCTGCTTTTGCACGCCTCGCACGAAAGCACGAAATGGTTGCGATTAATACAACTCGAAACATTAAAAGCGTTCTTGGCGTCGGAGAGCATACGAGAATGTAAAGCAGACAGAGAACTTTTAATACCTTGTAGTGTACAAAGCTTTGCTTTTACAGCACCACCGTGCGCCAAATACGTACACGAGTCGGTACAATGGTCTCGCAAACTCGAATGATATTTGCAACGATGCTCTGACTGCATTTCCGGAATATTAGTTCGAATACCTCGGTACATAATTAAATTTATAAACTACAATTCAAAGAAAGAATTTCATTTTCTATCGGCCATGAACAATGCGGTTCGTACTTTTGTTTGTTACCCCGGACCTCTGTACGTTAAATATTTTCACGTATGATAGCAATCGAAGCTAATTCGAAAGGCAGTAAATCGAAACGCAAAAATTTGATCTAGTTAAGAACAAAGTTCGTTAATTCGAGCGTACCAGCGAACGAAGATGGCAATGCGAAGCCAATTCTTTCAGCCGCATCCTAGGCCTGACGAAGAGTGGATGTCGACGAAGGAGGAGGTGGAATACTAGCAAAGAGGCCGAGATTAAAATTCAACCGCATCCAGATCTACTTCTGGCCGCGATAAAAGCGAAATCTCCAACAATTATCGTCGTGGAATTCCCTATCGTTTCCCGGTTACCTCTGAGCGAAGGCTTTTCATTGTCTGAAGAAGACCGAATGAAATGGAGGAAAAAAGGAAGGAAAAGCAAAGTCGCACGGTCGAGACAGCAAAGCGCAGAGAAGAAATGCAAAAGGGTGGTAGCGTTGGTCGCCCGTAACCAAAAGAGAGACGACGAGAACGACGAATAGGTAACGGAGAGAGAACCGTCCGCGTCGAGACAAAGGAGGAAAGGAGAAAGAACGGCGGACAAAGATATCGAAAACAGGAAGGACGGTGAACACACAGGCTAAAAAACGCAAACGATGGAAAATGTCCTTTCACCGGCTGACGAGGCCGCGAGCTTGTATTTCGCGAATAATAACGAAACGATACGCAGCACAGAATCAAGACATCGCGTCGCGTCGCGTCGTCCGGTCGACAAACCGGAATTCTCCGTCTGCTGCCATCGCTAATGACGCTCTCAGCCCACAGGTACATAAGTAGCGACGTAAATGCGATCGCTAGGACGGCAATTAATTACCGGGCAGCACATGCTTCCACCTACGTTTGTTTCAGAAAATTACGGGAAGTCGATCGGTTGGGCTGTCTAACGCATTTAAAATCGATCTCGATAAACCCTCCGAGTACATAACGCGAACCCACCGTTATCGAGATACGGTGCGCGATTCGCTAACGAAACTGTTTATCGTGCAATTATAATCATGCACGATTCATCGACTTTGCACGTATCAACGAGTTTCCTGGCATTGCGTTGCAGTACGGCGTACAAGTGGGTACGAGTGGTATTTTTCGTATAAAAATCGTGGAACATTTGATCGAAACGTGATAATCGCGCCTATTGTGCACCGCGACGATGAGTTACGCCTCCTGCCACGTTATTACGGACAGTTTTACGCTCGTACTGTGGTACTTTAAACGATTATTACGCTGGCATAATCGCGAGTGTCACCGGTAGCGCGGGATAGCATCTAGTAATTAGAAACTTGAGATCACGATAGCTTATGCACCGCGTGGGAATTTCCGCACGGTTGCCTTAGCAAGCTCGCAGGAATACTAGAAAATGTAAGGGAAACTTGCGTGCATTGTAGACGGTGTCAGAATCGTACCTCAACTATTTTCTCAGTTTAGTACGACCCTCGGGATTCTCGTCTGTGAAAAATACAACTACCAAATGGATATGAACTGATATTACGTGGTGGGCGAATGTGACGTAAAGGACAATATGATGCAACGTACCCGGTATAAAGTCTGGGTATAGTCAACTATCGGTACTGTTTTTCCCCGAATATCCAGTTGTCTGCTCTCCGATTCGTGCACGAAGCATCTAAGCCAATTACAAATCAGTCAGCGAACGATTAATCGTTTTTTTCCTCCCCTCGAAAACAATGCCACCAGCGAACGAACGTGTCTCCGCAGCCCGCGATGCTCGATATCGCGAACCGCAGACCGCACACCGCAACCGGGAGCCGGAACTCTATACTAACTGCACTCGCAACAAGACGACTGATTGGTTACTTGTGTCTGGACTTAAATTCAATCGATTCTTCGTTTCTCCGCGAGACCGTAGATCGCGTGCGTCGTTTCCACTCAACCTTTTTCACCTGGCCCGTCGATCGGCTTTCGTTTCATACGAAATTAGTTGGCCAATTAGACGCGAACACGTTTGCCTTTTATTTTATTTTTTGCCGAAACTTTCGTTTCGTTCGCGACAAAGAGGACCGTTTTTTAAGCACCGTCTGTCGTCGATTTAACGAAATTCGTTAAAGTCTTTTATTACGCTCTTTTTTGCTTATTGCGGCCGTTAAAAGCGAAGGCTATTGAAACATAGCGTCGCGTATAAATTACACAGCGAGAACGCGTCGCGGGCGTACGTGTGTATAACCGCGATAGAACAAGGCGAAATCGAATAGAGCTGGTAACTGGTAGCTATTAGCGATAACAAACTTCGAATCGGACGAATCGTTTTGCCTCGCGAAACTGTCCGTAACTGTCGCCTGCATAGTTCCAGGCAAACTTCCGTCCTTTCGTAGCCGCTTCGAAAACTTCTTCTCGTGTAAGCAGTTCACTGTCCCCCGCGGTCCTTCTTTGTCTACTTTTCATCAAAGGATCGCGCGAACGAGTGAAAACCGTTCCAAGAAACGGTACATGCGGTATCGTTGTTACCAGTACATTCGAAGATTTCACCCGTAAAAGTTCTCTCTGGGAAAAAGGTGCCGCCGCGCCCGTCGTTTCAAGAAGTTTCCACTCTTCTTTCTCGACGCAGTCAATTTTTCCCGGCAAAATTTAAAACAATATTTCCACAGCGTAGAACGGCGACGAATAAACGAACAATACGGATAAGAAGTTCTGTTCTTCGCGCGTGCACTCTCTTAAACTGCTTCCGACGCGACTCGCGGAGTATCCGTGTTCAGCCGTGTTCATCGCGAGTTCGCCGAGTTTTTCAATTATCGGTAATTGGCTAGGGCGATATTCGATGCGCTGGTTTTACGTTTCTCCGTAAAATTTGACTTGTAAATCAACTTTTAAAGAAATGAACTTTAAGGACATAAACGAGCAAAAACTGCCATTAAACTTTTATCCGAGTATGCAAATAATCGCTGTCCCAACATTTGTTACGGTCATCGTAAATTTAACCGGAGGATCCCCGTCTTTGGAGCCTGGAGGGACTACGCGGCCCTCAAAGGACGAGGGGTAACGTTGCGCAGCCGGAAGTGCTCTTAAGGCCTTGCACGACCAGCGACTCTCGATGGCTATAGGAAAAGTCGCGGTGTTTCGTGGCAAACATGATCGATAATCGAAGCGATCTTTTCGATCGAGTATACGTACAAAGTCCTGGGATCTTAAGCGGCCTTCATCATCGAGTCAAAAGAAATGATCGAAAGGGTTGTCGACGGATAGCAAAGGGCGAAACAGGAGCCATCGTCTTTGTGGGAGACCGGCGTGGTCCGCGCTTCGACGAATTAAGTGTAACCGCTTATGAATATTTAACGAGTTACCTTTAAAGACTGAAATCGGCAGAAAACAATCAGTTCTCGTCCGTTTCCTTATTATTCGGTTTCGATAATCCGCGCCGCGGATTTCCACGTTTGAATCGGAGCAAAGGGAGCAGCTACCCTCTAGTACCTTCGAACCTCGATAACGGAAGTTATCGCTAGTCTAGACGGGTACGAATATTTCACAAAAAATTAAGCGAAATAATCTCCAGCGAAAAGAGAATCGTTTTCCATCGAGACGATAAAGCGCTTTAGATGCATGCGTGTAGTTTTATTTCGACGATAACTCGTCGTTGATCCGTAGGTCGATGTCTCGGGGATAGCAGATATTGGAAATGGCAAGCGGAGACAGAACAGTCTGGCTGATTATCCGATTATCCGGTTCTCCGGAACATTTGCAATTTACGTCTGAAAGTACCATCGCCATCGGTTCAACCCCATCTTTAGGGTCGTTCCTTCTTCTCTCCGCATCCTTCGTTACAGATTTAACTATTTCTCGTTCCGTCTCCCCGTGTCCACCCCACCTTTTGCCCTTCCACCTCCGCCACCCGGACGGAGCAGAACTTTTTTACAGAGAACTCTATCGAATCGACTCGCTTCGACGCGTATCGCGAACCGTTAACGAAGTAAATTGATCGATTCGTTAACTTTGAAGCGTAATGGAAACCAGTTCGTTCGAACGAGAACGAATAATTTGGAAATCGATTGTTTCGAACCGAAATTGTAGTACCTCCTCCGAGTCTCGAATTTCAATTAAAGGCAACAAGTTCGATTTTAAATATTCGCGTTTAAACGCAGCTGGTATAACAAACATTTCGTTCCGTTTCTTTTTTATTTTCCGTTCCGTCGAAGAATGGAGCGCCGCGACGAAGTCGGATTCATCCGCGAGATACAGGAGCGGAATTGCATTTCGCCACCGTTGATCTGTAATAAAACGACGAGGAACGCCGCGCCGCCGCGCGCCGTCACGGTATCCCGAAGCCCGCTTCTTGTCGCGTTCGCCGTTGACGTTTTCACTTGTTAACCTCGGAACTTGCCGTCTCGCCGTGGATCTGAGGATTATTCATCACCGCAACTACCAAGGGGGATGGTTTCCATAGAGGGCGATGGCGGGACACAACGGCGTCGGTGGAGAGAGGAAGAAGCAACGAGGAAAGCGGGAGGTTAGGGAAACCGAGGAAGGAGCAGAGGATAGGGTAGACGAGGCGAGGTGAGGGCTGGGAGAACCGGGACAACAGCGTATTCCATGTTCCCTCGTGTCACTGATTATTCCATTTACGAGCCATGCCGCATGATTCTGAATAGAGGTACACACTGCGCTGGGTAGATTCAACCCGAACCCCTTTACCGCCCTCTGCTTCTGTCTCTTCCTGAACCCGTCTCTGTCCATCCGTCGCGTTCGGTCCCTTAGCGCGTGTCTCGCTCGCTCGCAACGTCCATGGTCTATCCATGACAGAAAAGAAGTCTCGTCTGAATCGGAAATCAATTCGATCGGCACCAACCTAGCGAAACCCAGTTTGGTTCACAGCTGGTGTCTACGATGTCACTCCGAAAAATTCTCGCGCCGAAACATCGACCAGCGACAAACGCGAGCCAACGTATATTCCGCGAATGCCGCGAAAACCGGCGCGGTATCCCGTGAAAGTTAAACGTTTTCGTGGAACACCGAGTGTAATCAATTTTCAGTGAAATTCCAGGACAGTCGTCGAGCACACGCAATTATTCCATCCTTAATCAATTCTGTAATTGGATAGTATTTGCTTTGCTCCATAAAATCAGAAAGTTATTTCTCGAGAATTTTACAGTCGATTTGTGAAATAGAATCGTTTCCGTGTTCAATTAAACAGCAATTATACAAGATACCTACGTTCGTTCGTTTCGGTAAGTTCTATCTACCTCTGCAATTTCACGCTGCAATTTATAACCGCCCTGTGCGTTTGTAACGCTATCTCCAAGTCGCAAAGTTTCGCGTGTAAGAAGTTATACGAGCCGACGCGGAATTTTGAAACGGCGTCCCCTTTAAGATGTGTACACGGGGACGGAATAAAAAATTTTGCGATAGCAGCATCGACGATACCGTCCGCATCGAATATGCGACACGAGCAAACACGTGGATTGTCGTGCTTGTGCATGCAAATTCGCAGATGCAGGTGCGCAGCGTCATCGTTGCTCGCGCGGAGGCGACGACAGTGGCGCAATGTCCCTGAATTAGTTGTCCGAGGACAGACGGACGGGTAAGGGAAATTGTTGGGACGAAGCGTGCAACCGGCTCCTCCTCTCTTTATTCATGCATAAAATCCATATTCTTCGGAGGAAACAACGTGCTTCATCGCGAGGAAGCTTCGTCGCCGCGTCATATCAGAGGCCACCCTTTTTTGGTCTAGTCAACCTTACCCACGCGCCACCCTCGGGCGTTTGTAAGCTCCACCGGAAGAGTTGAGATTATATCCGAGCGTGGAACGTCACCAGATACTCGACTGCCACGGAAACTTGACATTTTTAGCACCGTTATTTGAAAATTTCCAACAATCTCCGCGCGAGATTTAATTTCTCCGCGCAACATTTCCTCCTAACGTAGACACGCGAAACTTCTTGTCGTTCAAAGAGCGCGCATCACCGGGTGAGGTCGGATTTTTATCAAAATTCTGGAGTCGTTTACCTAAATATAAATATACAACAACGTCCAGTTTTCACTTTATATAATCGATCCACCTCATTAATACGTTCCCTTCGATTTTAGCTTATAGAATTACATTTTTTTTTTAAATTTCGTTCAAACGAACCGGAAATTGATTGAAAGGAGAATTAATTAATCGAACGTCAGCTTAATTCTACTACATCGATATTATCGACACGTATGAGGGATTTTCATGAGCATAATTCATAGAACTCGCTCAGACGATTCTAATTTATCGACAAAGGAAATATAATATCTCGTAGCAGTGCATTATTTTGGCGGTGAAAACGGAATAAACTTTTAATAAACGTATCGCGACATTGTTGTCATCCGCGATCAAACCACTACGAGGGTGAGATCGAATCGGAAGAACGGTTCTCCCGAGCGGGTTTTCCAGAAACGAAAGAGACATCATCCGGTCGACTTTCAATTTCAACTCCGCGGACATCATCGACCGATCGGAAGAACGCCCATTACGCGTCCACGTAACACGATATTGAATTTCTGCGGGGTTGTGAACCCCCGGTCTCGAGCGGATTCGTGCCTTGAGATATAATAGAACGCCTCCACACCTACTCCTGGCTTCGCGCGCTGTATTTCAGACCTCTCGCCACTTGAGGCGCAGAGCGACTATACACACTCTAACAAACGCCCATTTTCAGACAATGAATATTTTAGTGCGCCCATGAAAGCACGCTCGAGCGTTCTTTTTCTCTCCTCTTTTTTTTTTTTGTCCTTGCCGCCCCTCGTCACAAAAGGCATCATCGCCGCACCGTGTACGTGACGATCCTAACCCTTGATCATTCAAGAAACGCCGCCAGTAACTGGATCAAGTAACGCTACTCTTGCCCTACGGAGGTTCATTGTTTTCCTCTCTTTCGCGCAACAGATCCGCGATACCGTGCATCTTGACTGATTTACAGAGCTTATCCACCGTTGGAGAACAAACGCGGGGATTGCGCTTACTTTGCTTCAAAGACTGTTTCACAACAATGACGAAGAACGTTGATCCACGTTCCACCTAATTGTAATCGCGGAACGTATATTTTCTCGAATCGTGCGAATGTGAAAAGAAACGCGACACGCGAAAGTTTAGCGTTTCTTCGTTCTTTCTTAACAACTGTGTTAATCGAAAGACGACAGTTAAGTTGGGATTCCAGTGTAATGGGTTCAAAGAATTGAATTATTATTTTTTTTTTTTTTTTTTTGCATAAATCAAAAGTACAATGTTTCAAGAACGTGAATCTTAAGAAATATTATTTGGGAATTATTAATAGTTTTCCCTATTACTACATATTAATAGATACCCATTTTTCTTTGACGACCGATCCTTTATATAATATAAGAGCGTACCAGCTCTGCAACAATTAGATTGTATTTTAACTATGTAAATTTTTGTAAACATTTTTGTTTTAAAATTTGCGCCCCGAATGAACAACTGGTAACTGCGGTGCCTGCGCAATTTTGATCGACGAAAGGCATAGAAGCATTTTACCTGGAGCAGATTTCTGCTATATCGATGCACGGTATGTCCGTACTTCTAACCCTAACCGGCCTAACCCAAGTATAGTCGTGTCGCGTGGTATATATACTGCAAGGCGCGATGAAAAAGTACAACCGCGTTAAGTGTACCTCTATTACTTTCTTGTATCGTTTTATCTACCGTCGGAATATTAAAGTTCGCGATAACGCTGTTATTGTTAACCGAGCCAATATCACGCAACGTTCGCATGAGTGGAGTCGTTAAAAAAGTTTTACACGTACGCGTTACCAGGGAAATTAATGTAAAACGTTATAATTTAAATACTAACATGTGCTGTATTTAATTTCTTAAAACGCTTACGTTGCTAAGCTTTATTAAACTTTATTTTCTAACATTTAGAAAATACGTGATCTCGGTATTGAATTTGCCGTACAACGTATCCGCGCATTGTTCAAAGATAGAGAGGGGAAAAAAATCGCATCTAAATCGCTACTATTGTCCAGCTGTCCAGTAATGGACGACCCTCTTTTGCCTCGAGCTAATAATGCCGAATTGATCCGGGACGCTTTGCTGATTATATTTCACGATGCCGAACGTTTGCCTTTTATTACGGTCGTACTAAGGAAAGCAAATTTTTTATCGTACTTTTTCCGTGTCCGGCGTTTGTAGAGCGCGTTTTCGAGGCATCTGCCCCTCGAACCACATTGACCGCGTGGCTTCGAACACCCAGAGAATCGGAGATGAATAAAATCCTTACCTGGATACAAATTTCGAATAACGAATAAAAGATAAACATTCATTCATTCGGAGAGCGAGCAAGGTGTGACGCAAAAACAACGCGTATATGATGCAACGTTAAATAAAAGAACGTTTTACAACGAAACAATTAAAACTGAATTCTTCGATGATAAAACTGTCCTCGCATATCTGTGCGATGAATATTTACGAGTTTGTCGAACGAGCTGTATTATCTGTCACGGTATTTTCTATAATTTGTAGTTCGTGTTTCTTGGGATAAGCGTAACGAAACTAAAGTTGCCATGAAATCGACATAATTGAAAACAAACTATTTATATTAAAAATTACATTAAGTAAGAATTTATTTAATTTTGTTATTATCGGAAGTCTATATTTAACTTACGACTGTTGCAACGGACTCCATTCACGCGATGCTCTTAGATAGAAAAAAAAGAAGCGATACCGCTATTGAATCGTTGGACGCGTGACCATTCGTGTGGCACGTGGTCCGATGTCATGGATACTCGTCCACTTTTTTTGATTTTTTTTTTTTCATCTAGGGCTTTGATTATTCAAGAGGGAGAAACGAAAAAATGTAAAAGGGAAGCTGACCAAGGCACGTGTGCTTCAGGAAACATAGTCGTAGCTCGTTTCCAACAGTTGTACAGAAATTTCAACGTTTGATTTATCGGATAAAAATAAATTTATCTATCCACGTGTTGCGTCGAGTTCAAGTAATTTGTTATCAAGTAGTTTGTTAGTAATTCGCGTCGAGTTCCGACAACTATCATAGAAATAGTGAGACAACCACGTTGGATGGGAAAGCAAGCACCGGCCGACACAGGCGCTGACCCCCAATTGAAATGCATCATGCGATTCGAAATTATTGGTCTACGGCTCACGGAGCACCTCGTCTAATATCATTAATTTGGAACAGCCGATGCGGCCGAACAAACTTCATTATCATTATCAATACCGCACAGAATTGCGTGACAAGTGTACGACCGCAGAGCGGAACGCCCCAGCGTACCCTTGGACGTTTCTGGCCACCCGGTCCAATTTATCCTTTAAATTATGTACGATCGCGGCTACTATGTCAATTTTTGATTCGCCGAAGAAAGAAAACATTTCGCGTGCCAGCTGCGACGCAATGAACAAGTTAGGGGCACGATGCACTGTCATTTCAAATCGTGGAAGCGTGATCGTCTTAACACGCAGACTGTAGAGGCGATTTCCTTCTAACTTCCGCGTGTTTAATCGTACTTTCTGAAACGGTATATATTTTGCGTCGATCCTCCCTTAAATTTATATTTCATTAAACGAGACGTCTGTAAATGTTTTCGCCAGAAACGGAAACGCATTCGTCGTAATTTCATCGAGGAAAGCAACCCAACTTCGTCGTTGAACAAGCTCGTCGGAGTACCTTTCAAAAAAATATCTCGGTCGTTGGAGGTGTTAGTATATCTCCCAAGATTCTGCGCGTCGTTTCCCGGGGAACGGAAGGAAACTCCTGAGAGAAGACTCGTACCAGTTCAGACTTGTCCGTGAGCCTAAACTAATTTGCTGCGCGAGGGTAGTTGCTAGGCTAGAGCTTGAAGTGGGGTGACAGGGTTGGTGCAGATGGAAAGTTCGGTGAGACGAAGGGAGAGTCATCCGATTCCGCGTGGAGGGAGAACCGAATTCCGAGTGACCAGTAAAAATCCCACCCGCGCACCAACCCCCTCGCTCTTTTCCACTTTCCTTCACTTTCTCTTTCCGTGCCACCCTCGCCTTTCTTCTTTTACGTTCGCCTCTCCTCTCTGTCGGACCTGATCGTAGGAAGGACTGTGAACCGGGGTGAAAAACTACTCGTGCTGAGTCGCGAGGAAGACGGTGATAGCTCAAAGACACGTGCGTTCACCTACGGGTGTGTGTGCCTATACGTGAGCGTGGGTGTCCCGTGTACGCGTGTCTTTTTTAACGCACGCGTGTGCAGGTGCGTAAGTCCGAGGGAGGAGGAAGTGCCTTAACGAAGAAAGACCTCCGCAGTGACGGCTAGATGCCCCGCGATACCCTTCGTTTTTCACCGCGCTTTTCTTTTTATACGTTAAACAAAAATTACCGCGAAATTTCGTACATCGAACCGATGAACTTTTCCAAGTTTCATCAACTTTCTTTGATCGACGTTAAACGGAACCCCTGGTGACGATTCATGACGCGATTTTCGCATCGATACCGCGAGGAATCTGGACTCGTTAAGTTCGTAACTGTAATATCTAAGATTCGTCGTTCCTTTCTTAATTCGATACCGACTGAAAATTTAACGAAACCGGACGATTCGTGATCGAAGTAAACGTAAGCAGCCGACAGTGCCTAGCAAGACGTCGTTCCTGGCTTTGAAAGAGGGTGGCAAGGAGTAAGGGGTGAGTCAGTTGGGGCGACTAGAAGCGAGGGTATGGTGGAAGTAGCGGGGATGGGGGGTTGAATCAGCGCGGGGGTGTATGGGGGAATTAGTAGATGGCCGTGGACAATGTGGGGGATACTTTCTCATATCAAGTATGGCCGCCATCGTGGCACGATGGCCAAAACAATAGTAAGTAGAGAGACCCGTAGGCAGTTGCTTACAATTCTTGGCTATCGTTACTTTTATTTATTTTTTTTTTTTTTTTCACCGGTTTTTCTACCTTTCAATTTCGGTTTTGTTCTCGTCGACGACCACGCAACATTTCAAACGTTCTCCTATTATTTCTCTGGTCTTTCAGTGCGCAGTGAATAAAGTGATGTTATCGTCGTTATCGCCACCGTTATCAGTTGCGAGCCCGTGCTTCATTCAATGGAAACGATTCATCATCGTATCACAATAATTGACAAATGGATAACGAAAAGGAATCAGCCGATCGCGAATATTTTTGGATTCTTCGCGTGGCCAAATCGCTGCTGATTACGGTAAGTGTTGGACGAAAGCTTCGTAAACATATTCGAAATTCCGTGATCGCAGTCGCACGATGCGTGAAACGCTGCCATTCACTTTTTACCTAACCGTTTGCAATCTCTAGTCGATGCGTTACCAACGAAGAATCCGAATTCCTGTATTTCGAACGTTTCGTCTGCGAACACGGAAAATTAAACTCCGTTGTGTACGCGATTACATGCGCGTGTCTGGATGCTCCAAAGTTCATTATTTTGCCAACATTTTTCGCAACCTTTAGATGAAACTTCATTTCAGCGACACGTTACGTTACTCCGACGCGTCAACGACTCGAGAAAAACGAATGCAGATATTTCATAGACTACCGAGCTGTAATTTGTAAAACGACACTGCACCGTTGCCCTTTCGGGGGCGACTAAAAGACCGCCCGATATCCGCCGACGTCTTTTGCATGCGAATACTCCACGTGGTTCATCCGACGACACGCATTGCGCAGATCCAACTTTCCGCGATCCCCACCTTTATGCGAATCACACCTTTTACCATAGCTTCGCGATTTCAACTAGGAACGTAACGTTATTGGGTTAACGTATCCCCGGCACGCGAACGCGAGAAATTTCCCCGTGATAAACGGTTTCCTGATTTTCTCGCGCCACGTATGAAAACAGAAACAAATACTGGATCTATTCGCAAGAACAAAAACATTCTTCCGATAGCTGTCCTTGTATCGTCGTCGCTTGGTCCAGGGCGAGCGACCGAAGGATTTGTTTTTATTCTGAAATGTTTATTCTTCGTTCAAAACAAAACTCTTTGAAGCACGAATAAGTACTTGGAATTCACCGCAATCTTCCTCGAGGATTATAGGGGCATACTTTCATCGAGGGATCGTAATACACGTGTACGTTCGAGTACTAGATAGAAAATTTAATCGTTGAGAAGTAATCTGAGAATGTGTCAGGAATTCGGTTCGAGTGGTCATTAACGAGTCGCCATTTGCAGGGCGAGGGTATGTCGCGAAAAAGATCGAAGGCTGGGGTGAAATAGCGTTGGACGTTTAAAGAAAAGATGGTGGTCGGATAGATTTTCAGGACTAGCGCGATAATATTTGTCTTGTTTACGGTCCGACTTATGCGCGTGTGCGGACCAGCGAAGTTCGCCGCTCGATCAATAGGCCTCTACTGAAATCACATATAAACGCACTCGCGCGCACACGCACCCACGCGAGGGACCAACGCAAAAAGTTTCCGAGCTTTTCTTTCGATTTCAAGAACAGGGATGATCGAACGACCCGGACGGATCTACCATAATTCACCCTTCCGGCCTACACCCCTGTCGATTCAAGAAATTCCAGTTCTATCAGTTCTGTCGACGAGTACTCGTTAATTGATATATTCAATAAACGTCATCGACTATCTTATCTTCCACACATGTCAATCGAGTACCGATCCGTGGACTCTTGTGCGTCTTACGAACGCAACGTGTTTTCCGAGAAGCATCGGTTCGAGGAAACATGTTGTAAAAAAAATGTTAACAATTCAATCATCGATGAACAACACGATATACACCATATATTTCGCCTATCTTCGGAATGCTACAATACGATGTTGTTTAAGATTTTTATCAAGCAGAAGAATTTTAAAGAACGTCAAACATCATCTCCGCGTGTTAACTTTGCGCGCTCAACTTCAATAAGACTCGTCTTACATCCGCTTTACAGACGACGACACTTTACGTGACCCCCTTATAAACATCGATGCTCCGATATTGCCTCTGAGTGCTAAAAAGTTGCCGAGTTAGGGTATTACCCTGAACAGAACTCATCATTTATCGTGACATCGTTTCCACGACTGGATAAGCAGCCAGCTGCGAGTCGCGAGCGTACAAGCGTCCACGGCGCGGCATATGTTGGCTGTGGCATCGTTATTTTCGCAGGTTAAAACGTTGTTTACCATGGGCCGCATGGTACGCCCACGCAATGATTCCCGCGAAACGATTGAAGGGACCAGGGGAAAGACATATGCAACGTACGCGCATCCACGATTATTCTCTCGCAATCAAACTCCCCACCGCCGCGTGTGCTTTCTACTCTTTAACAACATGTTTTTCTCGACACCCTTTCGACAATGACGGAAACTCCCCTCGATCCCCCTTTTCCCAATTCATTCGCCGTCATTCATCCAATTTTGGTTAGAAACGGTGCGAAAGCTTTCTCCGGAATACGTATCGGGACTTGCAGCGGGCCATACGGGCGTATTTACGCGAATCTTTGGAATATTCGTCAAATGTTGGGCGGAATGCGGGTGTTCCATCGCGAGCCATGAACGCATTTTTCATCGGCCTATTTTTCAACCCCCTCTGTAATCCAATTTCCGCCGTCTGACATGCCGACGGTCAACTTGTAACCTTTAAGAGGATACTCCAGCGTACAACGTTCTTCCTAAGCTGGCTTTGTCATTTCTTTTACACAATGATCGCGATCGTGCGATCCACGAAGTAATATTAATTTTCGAATAAATTTCGTGGGAGAATTACGCGCTAGTGGACGTTCCGTTTTTGAATCGAGAACGGCGCCATGGGGGTAGAATCGATCGCGTCATTTCGGAAATCATCTGTACTGGGAAATGTAGCGAACGGTGCTTCGTTAGTCAGCATGGTGGTGGGGGGTTATTTGTGCGGTGGCTCTTCGAAGGTGGTAGGGACGAAAACGATGCGACAGGCCCCTCATAGGGCATAGTGGCTGCACCTAACAGTAACCTGGGAGAGTTCAGAGAGGCGTAGGCCTGTCAAGAATCGTAGATTAGCACCTTTTCGAGATCTTGAAAATTTCATTCGAGCCTCGGCGGCAGCTGCTCGTCTCGGTCCACGACGTTCCAAGTGCTCACCTTGTTTCCCTTCTTTCCTCCCTAACCCCCCGATTTTCCTCCAAATCGATCCTCCCGACAAATTTCGTCGATCGATCCACGAGCCTCCATTCCGTCCCTTCGTTTCACCGAAATCGTAAAATTTATATCGCGTGCTTCGTTCGTTCGAGAGCTCGTTTGACCAACGCCATCCAAAGGTAACCCCTCGGTTTACCTACCCTCGTCTACGACACGTGCCAATGACGTCTTCCCAACGCTCGCCCGGTGTCTCGAAGAAACGAAGACGAACCGATTGTTCCCGTGGACGGCTTCGGTGTGGTTCTAACAAGAAAGTGGTATTTACGCGCGATTCGTTCGATAAAAATACGCGATAAAGTTCTACGCGACGCTTGGTGGAAATGTGTTGTTTTGGAGCCTCTTTATTTGCATTCGACGACGTTCATCGGACAACCTTGACACGACGATGCTCAGCTGACGATCTCGAAACGAAGGCTGTCGATTTTTCCGCGGGATCGAATTGTCTACATGTAAGAGAAATGGAACGGGATTATTTTTTTTTGTTTGTGTAAGAGGGGACAATTTGTCCTTTGCTGCAACTCTGTCGTTTTATTGGCTTTATTTTTAGCGATTCCGTGTACGTAGAATAGACGCGGTTCAACGACCCCGAGTATTATGCCGTGACTGAGTTACGGGTCCGTCAACTTCGATCGGTAATTACAGACCTTCCGAAATGCATATTCCTACTGTCCACCGAAATCAGCTCCAAAACATGGGCGTACGTTGTGAGTCATATAGCACGTTCACCGGACGTCTCCCTTTTTCGACCATGTCCATTCGAGTATAGGGTGTCTCGTCGAACCTCGACCGTCAACGTAGGACTCGATTCGCCTCGACTCGTCGGCCGATTCTATTTTCGGCCGCGTTGGTCACAGTCGCGATAATACTCCAAAAACCGATCCATAGAAAAGACCAAAAACAGGGATGAAATTTCAGAATCTATCAATACACTGGAGTCGTGCTCGTCGATAAATGCTGGAAGACAGCGCGATTCGGTCTCGCGTTTCCTTTTCTCGTGTTACAATGCGAAAGAAAACAATGCTTGGCCGGTCAAAGGATCGACAGGCCAGAAACAACGGAAACGTATCTAATAATAACAGGGGCGAATTATTTTGTTCGACAGAGGGACGAGATCTAAGAGCACGAGAGGATCGGATTTGCGACACAGAGATCCGTGACGTCCTCGAGGATGGCACGCGAGACGTCGACGTCGGAGATGACGGAGTTGGACAGCGACGGGTCGAGTTGCGGCGAACGCAGCGATGCCAGAAAACGCGTTCGAATCGACACGGATTCGACGGGACCTAAGAAGAGGCGGAAACAAACTACACCCGTAAGGTTCTCCTCCAGCTTGACGACCGGTGTTCACGAGGAGTCGAACGAGGACGAAGAGGACGACGGGGACGAAGACAGCGAAGGTAAGCTGTCGTCGCAGTCGCCGATACCGCGTCGATCGTCGATCCGCGACGAGAACCTCGACAACGAATTCCACTGCCAGTATTGTAATCAGTTTTTCGACAGCAATGAAACACTAAACGTTCATCTCGATAACGAGCACGGTACCGCGAATCGAACGGTCCGGCAACATGAAAACAGCTCCCCGAATTCCGCGATAAAAGCAACCCCGCCTCGGCAGACGGAGCAAACCGAGCTTCCCGTGACCCTCTTTAGCGCGAGAAACTTGGCGACGAACTGGCTAGGTACGGGGCAACGCGTGCAAACGCAATCGCAGTCGCACGTGCAGATGCAGTCGCAGAACGAGGACCTGTGGTCAGGTCCCGCGAGTCAAATCGCCGCCGCGTTACCCAATCATTTGCAAGCGTTTTCCGGTTTTCCCAGCGCCCTGGCGCAGTATTTACCTCTGCCGGCGTTTCCGCTGGCAGATTCCGCTGGTCACATGACGAGACCGTCGATAGGACCAGCGCCTGTCAGGATCTTCAACCCGGACGCGTACTGCGACCTGTGCAATAAAGAGTTCTGCAACAAGTATTTCCTCAAGACGCACAAGGCGAACAAGCACGGGATCTACGTTGATTCGCCGGGACCGAGCGGACTGGACAATAACGCGCCGGGAGCGGTTTATCCCGGAAATGTCCTCGGTAGCGTGGTTAAGCTGGAACCACTAGCGGCGCCGACCACGCCGACGACACCGAGCGTGGCGTGCGATCTTTGCCAAAAACGCTTCAGAAACGAGGAATCGGTGCGCAAACACAAGCAAAAGATGCACACCGAGCTGATAGATCAGTCGCTGGACCCGCAAATCAATCTGTCGCTGAACGAGGAGGAAAGGGAGATGACGAGAGACAGCCCTGGGGGTATGGAAACGCTTTTTAAACAGGAGTACGGGGTAGAACAAGAGGATGCAACGTTCGTGCCAGCGCCCAGACACTTATCGCCACGATCGATTCAGCAAGCGAGGGACGCTGGTTTTAACGCCGATCGGCTGCGTCGTTTAGGAGTCATAAATCCGGACGCGTTTTGCGAGATATGCTGTAAAGAATACTGTAACAAGTACTTCTTACGGACGCATAAAATGAAGAGACACGGCGTTGTCGTTCAAGATAACGAGAAATCGCCCAGCACACCGGGATCGGCGGCCAGCTGGCATCAGGTGCAGACCAGCCCGTTGAATTTAATCGTGACGGAGAGTATCAGCAGCACGGAGTCCAACGAGCGACCAGGGGACGATTACGAGTGCAAACCTTGCGGGATACGGTTTCAAACGATCGGCCTCTATCGAGCGCATTGCCGGAAGATGCACGAGACCGAGGAGCAACGCTCGCCTAAACAGGAGTACAACTTGGAAACACCGGATCAGCGGAACGACTCCATCTCCGAAGACCTCCAGAAATTACAGACCATGCTGTTGCAATTGAACGGGCTCAAGTCTAGCAAGGAATCGTCGTGCACCATTTGCGGAAAAGAGTGCGAGACCAGAAAGGGTTTGCACGTTCACATGGTAACGGAACACGCCGTCGGCGTCGTCGGCGAGGACTCGGCTTCCTCGCCGTTGGATAAGTCACCGTTGACCGTCGCGGCGGCCGCGTTCTGCGCTCTCTGCGGGAAAGATTATCCGAGCCAAGACGCTCTCGGTAGACACATCGCGGAGGAACATCAGTCCGCGGTTTCGAGTTCCGCTCCTCACACTCCCTCAACCGCGGTCGTCACCGCCGCGACGATCAATTCGAACTCGACGAGTCAGACTCCGACGTCCGAAAGGAAAGTTACGTCGATGACGCCGACCTCGAGCTACTGCGAGATATGCAACAAGGAGTTGTGCAACAAGTATTTTATGAAGACGCACATGCAGAGAATGCACGGCATCGAGATCGAGAACGGAGCTCAAATCGGCGGCGTGATATGCAACATCTGCAACAAGGAGCTGTGTAGCAAGTATTTTCTACGTGTTCACAAGCACAACACCCATGGCATCGTCGACGAAAACACACCCAGCTCGACCAAACAGGAGACACACGAGACGACGAACACGGACGACACGGCTTTGAAACCGGAACAACTCGGGGACTTGAGCCACAGATACTTTACTCACTTCACGGAGGTTTGTCCGATATGCAGCAGAAGGTTCCGCAGCATAAAGTGGCTGAAGGCGCACCTGATGGGCGACCACGGGAAAATCGGGATCGATAAATGGCGCGAAATGGAACAGCAATACCAAGCGGCGCCCAGAACAACGAACAGAGCGTTCAATACATCGAAAACCGCTCAGATCTCGAATCTGAAGATACCGAATGGATTCGAGACCTCCCAATCGATTAAATCCACCGATTACGCTGGCTTGGGAAATCAAGTACTTTCGAATTTATTGGGGACATCTTCGGAGGATCACCAGTCGAAAAGCTATCGCTGCTCGTATTGCAACTTCACCACTACCGTGCTGCCGTTCCTCTTTCTTCACGAGAGATCTCACGTGAATTCCCACGAGAACGCGGAGGGCGAAAAGTCGTTGCAGTGTCCGATTTGCTCGCAAGGTTTTCATCAACCGGAGATGTTGCATCAACATCTACTCACGGCGCACCAGTTTCCGACGTTGCTGTCGCACTTTCAACCACCGGTACTCAATCATTTAGGGTTGGACGCGGAGAGATCGAGCGAGCCCAGAGAGAAATTCGATTCGGAAATTAAGGAGGAACGTGCCGAGGACAGTCCGCGAGTCACTGACAACCATACCATTCCCGAATCGATCAGAAGCCAACGACAGGACGACACGGCGGTTCAGGTCACTCCTCAAGGTGTATATAAATGCGCGCAGTGCGGCTACGCTACGACCAATTTGAATCGAATTAAAAGGCACGTCAGAAAGGATCACAAAGCGATCGGCGATCCCACCGATAGCGTGATCGCCGAGCTTAGCAAAACTTTGAAGGACGTTGCCAACAGGCACAAAATGCCAGCTTGCTACGCGATGCCGCAAGATATGAACTCGAACGCCGATAAAACGATCATGCAGCCGTTTTTGTTGGAAGAACAGGACGTTATGCAAGCTGGCGAGGAATCCAGCTCGGAGAAACGATTCGTACCGGCACTGGTCTATTTGCCGGTAAAATCGCGGATCGGCAACGCGTTGACCGCTTCGTTCACCCTCAGTCCCGCTTGAGCACCCCTATCTTCGCCGTACATTGTCTCGACTCTACGTATTTAACTCGTTTCTGCGTCTGCGATTTGAGCACGTGTCATTGGTTCCTATTTAACGTGTAAGGAAATAGTTAGCGAAAAAGTTTATATTTTTCATATACACAAGCAACGAGAAGGGTCCCGCGTTTGAAAGCCACGTTGTTATACTGTTCCAGTTCGAGAACGTTATATTGTACATAGTTAATGATATAACACGAACGTGTGATCGAGAAAAGTTCCTATTTTAAACGCGATGGGCCTCCAGATAGCACGCGACCGCATCTAATCCTTTGAGCAGTAATTTTATTTGATCGTTTCGTTATTCCCCGCAATCTCATTTTTGCTTTTGCTCAAGTCCAGCAATTACGAGTAAAGCGAAACAAAAGGAAACCGAAAGAATATGCGTCGCCAAGTCGACCTTTAAGTGGCATCGATATCGATGATTTTCAGTTTTTTGCAATCGTGCTAGTCAATATTTGATATATATATATATAATCTGTAAGAAAATTCATACGTGCGTATACATGTGTGGGTATAATACATTGTATACAACGTATAATCATAGAATTGAAAGGTAAGGCAGGTGGTATTGGTTTAGAGAGGTACTCGTAATGTATGCGTAACTGCGAGAACGTGGAATGAATAATGCTACGGTAAAACGAAGAAAAAAGAAGGATAATGACTGTCGCGAGGCGAACATGGTTAAATCTACGGTCACAATATTTAGATATCAACGCGCAGAGGAGCCAATCAACTCAGGGCCGTTACAGTATAATCCGCAACAGAAAGTACAATCGTATACACAGCCAACGCATTACATAGAATTAGAATACTTAAAATGTTAATTGTAGTGTTTCGCGTGCCGTCAATACCAAATACGCACGCGAATTCTTCCCGACGTACAAAAACGAACGATCGCTTGGGAGTATTCGGCTGTACGATTTCCACTTTTGTCACGTATTTACGGTTAAACCCGCGCCTCTCTGATTTCCTATCTAATAACAGTAAGGTTCTACCTAGTCTAGTTTTTTTTTTACGATGAAGAGCTGTTTCAAACCTCGTGCCTTGCAGCTGACGAAATTGAGATTCAAAATTTCTTTCGCGCCATGTATAAATCCACACGATACTTATCGAAGGCATTGATACTTCTGTTGCCCGCATAAGAAAGGAAGAGAAATGTTCACACGACGAATAATCCTCTCGGTCTCGTAATGGCGATTTCCTCTTTCACTCGTTGGAATTTTTAATTAAAAGAAAAGTTTGACGCACCAATTAACTGGGCAGACTACGTAAACGATGGCGCACAATCGATCGAGCGGTATCGTGTTTCCCTTTAAATTCTTTCGAACAACGGCCTGCGAGGATTTGACCGAAACATGCCAGAAGACAGCTGTTTCCAAAGTGACCGTCCGATGGGTAGGCGTGCAGTCGCGTCAGACATACTAGCCTTTCAAAATGTGTTCCTTGCATCGGTAGGGTCTTCGTCCCTTCGATGAACAAACACGCGAGTTACATTTCCACCCTCGGTGCGCGCCCACGCGATGTTGATTCGGAATTATGAAATAATAACGCGGCTCGTTTCTACAACTTTTCTCCTATTTGTTTAACGAACTACGATATTCCGAATAAAACGCGGAAGTTCACCGGGAACCGAATCGGATTCGCCGGGCCGAAAAGCGTTCGGCACGGTCGCTATTTATGGGATCTATCGGAAGCAAAAACGGCACGGGCCGAGCGAGCCTTTGTCTCAGAGTCCATAAAAATTTCCCCGGGACAGCTGAAATTCGAGAACGACCGCGTCATTTAACAGGGTACGTCCGGGCTTTCCAGCGTAACTTCGGTTGAATTAGTATGCGCGCACGCGTGCATTAACATATTTTAGGGGACGAGAGGAATCGGCCATTACGAATCCATTGAGAGCGTGAGCTAGAGGAGGGGATACGGAAATAAGGAGAAGAGACTGTCGGAGGAAAAATGAAAGAGAAGAGACGGGGAGAAATTTGGGTAGGGAAAATGGAATTTTTAACGGCATTGTCGAGCGGACGAGATGGGCCTGGGCGAGCGGTCCCGCATCTGGTCCCCTTGTGGGAAGGTCAGAGAGGAAGAGGTTGCGACCTTGGCCGGGATTTTTCCGAAAAAGTCCAAGAGAAACTGTTCGGAGGGGGAGGGGGAGGGATGCATGCGAGACGCGTGTGGATACGGGCGTGTGTGCGCGCGTGTATGTATATGGAGTGCACGTTTCCCGGCCCTTCCTCTCCCCCTTTTGCCCATTTTTCTCACCCCACGTACGTAACGCACGGTGTGACATGCAAAACGCGTGCGTCCATGTAAATCGGCACCCTCTTAATTGCATCCTATGGAAATACGCATATTGTGCACTTAATGGCCCGTGCGCGACTACGAGGGTCGTAGATTTTAATTATTGTAACGACTCGCAGTCGATAATAAATCGGACGATGAGTCCAGGGGCGTCATGGTTTTACGCGCGCGTTGGCTGCAATTTATTTTCCCGTATCTAAACTTTCGCCTAACGCGATCGAAGCTACTCAGTTCATACGCGAGCTTACTTCCTTGTACTTCAGTGTAGTTCTTTACTTGGCCGACATTCGCGACCGTTCACTGTAATCCCCGCGCACAGAGAATCATGACGACCCCGTCGCCGGGCGAACGATTAACTAAAAACAGCGTCCCGAAACTAGCATTGCCTTGACTATTAACATAATTGAGCGCAAAATCAAATTTTACCCCTTTAAATCAAAAAATGAAAACATAAAATATATAGATCATTGATATATATATATATAAATATATTTATAAATAAGTGCATATATTAAGAGCGTTTCGGATATAAATGACAGATTATATATAACGTATGTATAATCTGTATTATATTATTATATGAACATACGTGTTTTGATAAACGTAACGTTTCATATAAGTGTTCCGCGTATCTAGAGAAAAATTACTTTTACCTCATCTAGTCATTTTCGAAACGATTTACAATTCCGAACATTGATCTAGTCACTCGATATAGTCGGAAAATAAACATATACATTTATATATACATATACACAGATAACGACAACTAACCTCGAATGATTTATTGATACAAAATCGATCGTATATTTTTATATAAGACTGCGGAAGTAATGAGTGTTTCTTTTATTTCTTACTTCGCGTTTGTACTCGAGTTTATTTTTTTTTTTTTCTTCTTATATCGATTTACTACAATTCAGGACACGCGTGATCGAAACGTTGCGCGCGAACGAAAATATTTTTAACTTCTGGAGCTTCGATTTCATGTGATTTTCATGCTTTTCACGTTGCAACAGTTTCGCGCTGTCTTACGTCTTCATTAAATTTTCACCGTTTGCCGCTGCACGATATCAAGTTGTATAATTCAATTTACTCGACCGTTCGTCCAGTCGGATCGATCGATTTCATTGTTTCGCGTTTTAAATGGTGCCGCTCCTAGGAATTTTCCAGCGCATGGAATCGGATGCCCCGACACGAACCGAACGCGACAAATTGCTCGCGTGTCCCGCTCTTTTGTCGCTTTATCGAGCAAAAAAAAAACACAAGTCAAACAAGACCGTATCCGGTTTCCTGATTGGTAACGAAATTTTTTCATTACTAGAGAACACGCCCCCCTCAAAAAAGAAACGCGCGGAAAGGAAAACGGGGAGAGGCGGTGAAAGACGAAAGGGAGAGTTTCTTTCACTCGGCGATCTTCTCGAGGGTGTAGCGAGGGATAATATTTTATGGGCAAACGAAAGGAAAAGCGGGTTGGTCAATTTTCAGCGAGAGGGAGAGCGCGAACCGAAGACGTGAAACGCTTGCGCTATATCGGAGTTCTTCTTTCGGTTGATGGCCGAGTCGACGGTTCGAAAAGGGATGGCGGACTGTTTCTACCTCTCTCGAACCAACGACCAATGAGTAAATGACACAGCTAACTCCTACTCTCGTTCGCAAACACACAAACGCACGCACACACCGAAAATTGGACGTCCATCCACCCACACCCAACGGGGATATGTATAAAAATCAATAAGATCTTGTGGTTTCCAAGAGCTCCGAAAACGGGGGAAATATATATGTATATAACATGGAGGGGAATGTAATTCCCTTCGCTAGACAAAACCACCAATTTTTCATTATCCTTCGCATTCAGATATTAATTACAGCGCATCGAATTCTACCCTGACATTTTTGAACAAAGAAAAGTTAACGACGGGGAAATGATCGATTTCCCTTGCCACGAGGATATCGAATGAATACAATTACGAAAATAGAAGTGCACGGATGCGAAGACAGAACCATACGAAGTATACGAACGCTAGCGAAAAATCGGGATCGTTGCTTTTGTTTCCCAAACGTTTCTTTATAAACGCGATGGTTACGGTTTCGTCTCGAGTCTCGCGGTTTTTAAAAAAATATCGAACCGTAAGCACCCCTCCATTTTCCCGGTTCATCCTGGCCTCTCCGACTCATCAACCACCACAACCACAACGTTGCTTACACTCTGACAAGGAAGTGAATTGCAATTATCAAAGCTTCTCCCCTCTTGAGCCCTCTCTCCGTTCGATACTTCGACCCTTTTGCCTCTTCCTCGCTTCCACGTTCGCTTTTTCTCCCCTATCGTTCGGCAACTTGGAAATTTTATCCCACCCCCTCCCATCCCCCGTAATAATTTCGCCACCAGTGACCACCGCCGCGTCCGCAGCAGGCGTCTTCGACGATGAAAAGAATCCACGTGGCAAGACGGGGTTCGAAACATTTTGCTGCGCAGCGAATTTCGTGAAACAAAAGGGGACTCGATATGTAACTGGAGAAATCTATAATTCGAATTTCGCGAGATGGGAAATTGGAGGTGGAATGTGCACTCGAGCCATGTGTTCCTTAAAAACGGTGCCAACACTGGCTAACTAAAAAAAAAAAAAAAAATAATGTTAGAAAGATCATGCAACAAAAATTCACAGCCTTGCGAGGCGTAGAAGGGTTCGAATCGTTGAAATCCTTCGGTCGACCTCACCCTCGTTTTTCTCCACGCGACAAACACACGCGTGCGATTCTCCCCCGATCACCGCGAGACTCGCGTATATACCCGTCTATTTTTCTTTTTTTTTTTTTCCTAGTTCAACGATTTCCAAACGGGGAAACAGCGAGAAATCCGCGATACGGGAAATAGTTGGCCGAACGGGGTGAAAATACCGGCATTGTTCGCCGTTATTCGGTTTTCAGAGAGATTCGAAAAGGGTCCGCGGAAATGGTGCGCAACCCTTTATTTGTTTAGCACCATCGTCGGCGCGTGAAGCGTGCCGGGTGCACGTCGACGGCACACGCTCACCGTTTCGACGAATTTCACCCCAAATTTTCAGCTGGCCTGGCACGCACCCCAGCCGATTTACACAATATTTTGGAAATCTTTTATAAGATTTTCGTCCCTTCCCTCCGCTTTCCCTCCCCCTATTCTGGCTTAGCACGGCCAAGCTCCTGGACTCTCCATTGTAACCGACCCGCCTCTCCCCTGTCTCCTTTCTGCCGACCTGTCGACGAACGACCACGACGACAGATGGGAGCGTGCCGCTGTTCGAGAAATGCCAACCAAGGGACACGGGAATAAGAACGGCGGAGAGAAAAAAAAGTTTGTAAAACGCGTCGAAATCGTGAAATTAGGGTCGATGCCGGAAAAAAAACGCGGAGAATTAACATGAGCATTGTGAATGGACTCCGCCGAGCGGAAGGGTGAACGGATTTACGTGCACCCCTTTCACGCGACACGTGCCTTTTGGTTTTCTACGCTTCTCTTTATTCCCGTTTCATTCTTCGATGAAATCACGAAAAACGGGGAAACGCTTGTAGCCGCCGCGTTCCATCATCTCTGGTACGCGCGTCCGCTCTCGTGCTACGGTTGAGAATCGAATTTCGACGTGCGCGACGCACCTCTAATGCGTCTCTATGCATAAACGTAAAGTGAATTATAACATTACCGAAAACGCGGGAAACCGCGAAAGGCAAATTAGCATGGGTTGAGCGCAAAATGCGCAGGGCACAAATTCTGAACAGAAATTTCGCGAGTTCGTTAGCTAGATGCGTTCCTACAACTGCTCTTTCTTACGGAGCGGCACCTAACGATAACCTTAACTGTTCGCTTCTTTTTGTTTCTTCTTCGATTTTGCTCTAACCGAAATAATGATCCGCGTACAAAAATATTGTTACATCGAAGGATTCACCTTACTCCGACGTGTACTTATTATCTCGATAAAGTGCCGTTATATACATATTTATATACATATTTATATGTATATAAATATGTATATAATATTTCACTTTATGTATATTTCTTTTCTCTTACGTAAAGTTCGAGCGACCGCCTGACAATAACAGCTCTGGTTGAAAACATTACGCAAGCGTCACGAGAAATTCAGAACGCACAAAGATATATACGTAACGCACCATGTTATACGACTACTTAACCGACGTAACAACTAATTATCCGTGTTCTTCTAAGTTCGGTCCGACTGACGCGCTTTGAAAATTGTTTGCGCGCGAAATTCGACGTTTCGAAGAGCAACCGACCCGTAAACGTCGTTCGAGCAGTCATCCGCGCACAAGCGACGATAATAACGACGCGATGGACCGAAGATTTCTTAAGTTCCTATTACGTTTATTTGTAAACGTACGATCCTAAGTTAAGCTTTACCTAATCGAGATATGCGCCAATCGAAACACAGGGAAACGTTATACGTAATTAGAACGGAATGGTCCTAAACGGGACTCGACCAACAGCATCCGAATCGTTTATATTTATACACATTTACGAATTCCGTTTGTACATTTAACAAGCATGTGTATGTATGTGCGTGAATTGTTCTGAAACGTTTTGCACGTCTAAAGTTAAGCAATACCGTAAGCGGCGAAAGCTACATTTAAGGATATCGTAATACGTAACGTTCGTAGTGGGATAAGTAATCGTAAAGAAAATCAAAATTAGAAGAGAGTACAGCCAACCGCGATAAGTATTTGCAACGCGACGAACAGGTACCACGATTCAGGGTCCTCTAGTTATTTTTCTGTTAGCGAACAACGGAGAAACGAAAATTAGCGTAATTAAAGTGAATGTATCTATTCGGTAAACCAGAAGTACAAGTAAACACTGTTTCGATGACGAATTATTAAATATTTATATATAGAAATACATATATTGACTAAAGGTGTGCAAAGAACATGTGCGCGGGTACGCGCATACCCATGTGTGTGTGTGTATATAAGAAGCGGTCATCGCAGTAAATCAGTGTAGTTTTGTCTAATCACGTACAGACGAGTATGCTAATTATGAACAACTGCGACGCAAAACAGTAAAACGGACGACAATTAAATCCGTGTGGTATCGTAGTAAATTTTTAAAATGGTCACTCGCTATTGGCGTATAACGAAGAAGAAAAGAAAAGGAGTAAGAGCACACTGTACCAAAATATTTTTTGTGAAAGTCATAAATATGGAAGACGGTTATTTTTACAATGCAAACGTCGATCTTCTTCGAATCGACGGTACTACGAGACTTTTTCGAAATATAGAGGGATAGTTTTTGTACACAACAAAGTCCTTTTCCGAGGAAAGAGGTATCGATCGTTTACTACCAAAGAAGATGCATAATTTTAAGCGTAACGCTAGTTGTAACGTAACGTTAGACTACAGCAAACCAAATGTTCCTAATATAATGCTTTCATCTAAATACGTATATTTATAAGTATTTACGCGATAGAGGTTCTAATATTTATGCCTTGCTCTATAAAGTTTTCGTTTCTATTTTTTCGAGAACGAAATAGACCAATGTAATTATACGAGACGTTTAACGCGATTTAATTAAGATCGAAGATCATGGAATATTTGTATCTGTGAATCCGTGAGTATATGGAAGAAACTGAAATTAACACGATATACTTTATTTTAACGACGGAAGGAAACAATTTTCGGCGAGTCTGTTTTATCCGGTTTGTATACGAGAAATCAAGAGAATGCATACATTTTTCGGTTCTCATGCAAATGTACATAAAATGAATAGATAACATTTTCAAAGAAATTCTTGTATACAAGTTAGATACACGATGTCTCGCGGAAACCTAACGTACGTTCGCACCGATAAAAATGTTTGCCACTAAACGGAAAATACGTTTCGAAAGATTCAGGAACCCATTGGACATCGCGCATACGATCTCATGTATTAGCGTTTATCGTAACTTGAAACTATGTTTGATATTGTTTCGAAACAATTGTTAGCAATGTTCTGACACTGTTCGAGGGTACAAAGCGCCGAAAGAGCGATAATCTAGAATCAAAATATTCAAAAATCAAAATTACAATGTAAGTTCATAGAGATTCGTTGTTTGTCGATAAATATTATTTGTTAGTCAAGAATAGTTGGACACGTCCAATAATATAGTCTAATAACGATTAACACTGTCGTTTCATTTTCATTCCCTCTCCTGCGATTCCCTATCTAAACGAGTGAAGCTACCGGCACATACGAAGATTACGATCTTAAATTACTCACGTCATCGTACCTATTGGACTATTACAATGATGTTCTGTCGAATGTCGATTTCGTACGTCTGAAAAAAAAGTATGTTACACGATAAAAAAAGAAACGATTAGAAGAAACACGATTAACCATTATTGTAATATTATCGATCGATTCATATTATTATAATACATTACTTAACCCAAATGATAATATTGTACCGTCTCGGTAGTATCAAACAAATTAAATTCCAATCGAAAGTGAATCGATAAAGATTCCGATAAAACTACGAGTGTAACAAGGTCAACGAGATAATCGCTAATGAAAATATACGATCGGACATCGAAATCTCTCGCCTCGTACCTGTTATGATCGGCAGCCCACTCACGATTTCGATTCGATAACGCATCGGTATGTAATGTTCTCATCTATAGTTACTAATCGCAAAATCCCTAACAGCATCAACTTTGCGTTATCGTCGGTCGCCACAACGATTTGACGTCAACCTTAAGTATGTCAAACAGTTGCGAAATTCTTAAAAAAAAAAAAAGGCTATTAAAATTTGATTCTTCTTATCTGGAAAAAGGCGGACGAAGAAACTATTATACGCGAATATACAAATATGCTCGTAGAATCGGTAAACAGGAAATAAATCGTATCGGACAGATTGGAAAATCCCAAACGAAAACGAATTGGTTTACGTTTTCCTTGTAACAAAAAAATACGCCACAAGACAATAGGAATATATTAGAGAATCCTTCTTCTGGAATTGTAATCAGCTCATGAATCTTTATTTCTTCGTCGCCTCGAAAAAGTACACATCACCGGGCTTGCCTCGATTTAAAGCAATTATTTAGCCACTTAAGTTGCATCCAAGATGATAACACATTCAATGTCACACGCGGTGAAAATTAATGCGAGGAGCATACAGGATTACGGAAAATTGCGCGTCATTACTCGCGGAAGGATGTACCGCTTAAAAAATTCTATTTCTTACTCGATTCCATTTGATCTTTATTCGTAACTTATTATCTCCTCCTATCGGACACTTGACTGTAATAGAAAGAAAAAGTTCATCAATCACCGCGAGTTAACAATACCACGTTTTCTTTTTTTTTAACAAACTTGTCATAGTAGTACACTAGTTGCGAAATAAAGAGGATTGGAGCTTCAAGAGAAATGTGGTTTACATCGTCGCAGAGAACAAACCCGATAAGTTTGTGGGAAATCACGGTCAAAGATGCGGTGCGTGACGCGTTTTATAGTGCTGATTACTCCAGAGAAATCGCAGAACAGATTCGCGCGTTTTACTGCCAGTAATATAGCCGCTATAAACTTTGTTTATATTGTAGTATTCAGATTAGCATGAAAACTGAACTGATTACTCGCTAACAAAGAGAAGAATATCATCGGGATCGTTATCGATAATGGTCGGCTATTGTTAACCTGGCACCTTTTCGCGTAATGTTTTTATGAACGATAGAGATGGTTAAAATAAAATAAAAAATCTGTAATTCGAAACTGTGACCGGTAAGTACAACTTGGTGAATTACAAATTTTAACGTAAGCCGTTTCTATCAAACATCGAAGCAGTAACCTCGTACTTTTATCAGTCGACGATTAAATCGGACGGCATGCAATTTGAAAATAAAGTTTAACGTTTATCTAGCAAATCATCCAGCGCAGATATGACGTTTAAATCTGTTTATCGCTCCGATATCACCCCTTTCACACAAGATGAAATTAAACATGGGCAGTTTAAACGTAAATATTAGAACGCGTACTTGACTTATACCTACTCGGTGTTGTTGCTCAGCCGAAGTTCTCGTGAAATTAGTATTGCCGTCAGTGCGGATATCCACTCAAGCGCAATGGATATCTGATTATCTGGAAACACGTTCGAGTATGCATGCCCGAAACGAAGTTAGCGTCTAACGAAGTATGCATCCGGTGCAATTTAACTATCGATCACGTCTCGGAATGCTCGGCGTGCATAACGGTAAAATGGTTATTGTATTTTCGACTTTTTAGATCGACAGACAATAAGCAAGCTCCGAGTGAATCGACCGGTGCTATCCATTGTCTGATAAAATCGAGTGACACGATGACAAATGATGTCGAAAAGAATAAATATTATCCGGTGACCGGTTGGAATCAGCAATAGACGGATCTTGCACCGGATGAAATCTTTGGAGATGACACACTCCGTTCCGAACGTACAAGCTTACTCGTCGCGCGAAGGAACAAGAGTCACCGACAATGACATCCTCGATGCCGCGAACCGATATCGTTTTAAGTGTTTCGTTTTCCATTTTCTCAGACCGAGTGCTATTTGCTTAAATTCGACGTCGATCCCTATCGTGCTCGCGTAATTTCACTAGACTCATTTTGCTGTGCAATCGCCTTAACATAATTACTGTTAATAATGTCTGATAAGTTAAATTGTTCCATTGTTACGCGAGTATTGCTGACTCGACACTATTGCTATTCGCGGAATCCTCATCGGTCCTGGTAAACCGACTACGCATATCGGAAATTAGTGTTTCCCCGTCCGTGATATAATCGAGGAAAAAATATGGAGACTGAAAGGTAAATCCCAATCAATTCGCGACTGCAAGCGCAGAATGCCAATTATTTTGGAATGTCTTCAAAGACGAATAGGTTTACTTGCACGTAACTCAATCCTCGTCGAGTCATCTTGATATTAAAGGAACTGAACACACGTTGCAGACCGTGTGATGGTTCGATCGGGAAAGTAATATTTCGATTCGAAATTACTGGATAAAAACTAAAATCGAAATGACAATAGAAGTCCTCGCAGCGATACATGTACGTACACGTTTCTTTTCTGCTGTTGAGTCACTTGCCTTGGATGAGTCTGTGCGTTGCATGCACGGAGTAAAAAATAATTATACGAATTTACAACGGTAAAGACAACAACGTACGCTTAGGTGTTCGACGATAAATAAAACACGATTACCGCGACTCGAAGGAATAAAGGTTACGTACGAGTCGCTGTACCGATACAAGTGAATGAACGACGATTTTATCTATGATTTGTTCCGTTATCGAGTGCTTGGACTGATTTCGTTCGAGTTATCATCGAAACGAGCTAAATACTTGAGGCTCAGACGTAAGGGGCTACGTCATTTAATCGAAACGCGACGAGGTAGAGGGAGGATGGGACTTGTAAATAGCACGGACAGAATAGATTCAAGTCTGAACGGAGATTCGACGTCGCAAATCAATTAGCGATCTACGATCTACAATCTATTCGCGATAAGTTCTCCCACTATCGTTGAAGAAGATAGCGCACGTGCGTACGTCCGGGCATCGAAGCAGCACGTCGCGTCTATGCACATGAGCGGATTAAGCACCGACAGACGAACCGAACCGAGGCTTCTTTTATCAGTCAACCACAACCGAGTGAGGCAAACGGTTCGGTCCGCGGTGGTGCATTTACCAGAGACGAAGCTTCCTTTTCACGGTTCGCGTTACCCACCTTACCTTACGTATCATTTCGCGACGCTGCGCTGGATCTTGATCGCCCACCGTCCATCAGGCTGTCCCGCCTCGAGCCGGCTAGATCAAACTTTCATCCCAAACCGGCCACTTCCAAGCAACGGAAGGATTTTTGTCGGATATCGCGCGATCATTCGAGAACATCGAAGCAGCTCGAGTCAGAAGTGGCAGGGTCAATCGAACATCAAGGAACAATAAACGTTTTACTAGGAAACGTCGACACGCTGGCGCGAATTCCTCGATACATCGTTACTAGGTAAGTACATATCAGAATATCACGAAGGCATTTTATTTTTATTTTCATTTTCATATTGTCGTCGATTATTGTTTCTCGTTGTTATTCTCTGCGCGACCAATTAGGTGATAGGTATTCATCGATATCGTTCGGTTGTACGACAATGCGACGGTACTCGAAGGACACGATATTTTTTTCCTGTGTTGCGTGTACACGCGAAAAGAAAACCGTCAATTGGACACGCGACGGGTGTAACGACACGGCAGGGAATTTCAAAAGTAGTCGCGATCGAGGAATTTAAGCGAATGTATAAGCGCGCGACGGATCAACGCTTAAGAAATGTGATCTTTATCGACGTTGTTGTCGTCATTGATCGCGCAAAAAACTCACGGTTTAAGGTAATTAACGACAGATTTATGTGGTTAAAGAAACGAGTGGGGTTTCTTCTCAGCGCTTCCGAGTAACCGCGTAAACAAGCAAACAAGCGCATAAAATGAAAACAAATTGACGAAATCCCGAGGTCTCGTTAACGGTAGATTCGATAACGACGCGATTCGCGGGGCCGCGGAAAATATTGCCCTCTAACAATAAGTGGATTCCCGTCTGAATCCACGTGCACGGCCGTTTTCAGCGTTTTGCACGCGTGTAATTTAAGCCCACCGACACGTGGGATCAGATTAGAAGTAATACAAGAACCAAGTTCCTCGTGTCGTTAACGATACTATGCTGATCTCGTATATAATGTTTCGCGCGCTATCAAAACGTCTAGACCAAGAGCAACGACATTAAAATAGTAGCTAAACGGGGCTAGCGAGCTGTGAATTATCCATTATATAAATTTAACTCATCTATCGGTACCGATCGTCGATTTCCCAGGATTTCGAGTGTAATATTTCGGTATCGTTTTTAGATTTTGGAAATAAGTTTTTATTGATAATTTTGTTTTTCTTGTCGATCATCGGAGCAGATCGAGACTGACCGAAATAGGCAGATCCGACGTGAAATTATCACAAGTCGATCCTGTACACGGCCAATTTCGACGGGGACACTACTTCAAGATCGTACGCCAGCACCGAACCCGGTACGTGACGAGAAATTTAATTGAAAAAACTTCTTCCCGAGTCGAGAGTTAGATTTATCGCCAGCTGAAAGCTGACCTTCGGGAAGTTGCGTATTCGCGATCGATACGTTCGCAAACGAGCGAATAGCGTTTGCGGAGTACAATGAATTGTCTCGGTGGCATCGTCCTCGCGAGTAGAGGATCAGTACAAATCATCCAACGATATTACAGGTATGGTCGTTTTTCCGGACTCGTCGACTGAATCGACGTTTTTGGCCGTAAATACTATAAAGTTAAACAACCGTGCGGATCATGAGCAATTACCAAACATGCCAAACGACACGAGAGTTAAGGATCACGCGTTCACCATATCGCGAGGTAACGCGTGGAACGGCAAGGATAACTATGCGTTGGATTTCGACTGCATGGAGAAGGCAGGCGACGAGAAACTGCACGCTTTGGCGGACATTAAAGCGGAACCGGACATTGTGAAAAAAGTGGCAGGTAAGCAACCACTGTGCGAAATCATCATCGCCTCCGCGTCGAGATCGTTCGTTTTTCATTTCGCGATTGAAATTCGATGCGCAACGTTTCGAGATCGACAACCATACGACTTTTGCAGCATTTGTTCTCTTCGTTAGAGTTGATCGCGAAACAGTAAATTGTTTCGCTTATTGTCACGACGATGATAACGGAATGCATTCTTTTGTTTCACAACCGATTCTATTCAATGGGAATGTCTGCGAAAACTTTCGAGGGAAGAGAAACCGGTTTACGAACAGCGACGAATTGATAGTAGCGAAAATTCAATCCGTTAATTAATCACGTCGTGTATCGATAAAGGGTACCGATGAAACTACTCGAGCAACTCGTGGGGAGCAAGATACAGGAATGAAATATCGTGGCGTATTACAATACGTAAATAACAATAATCAGTCTAACGCGATAACCTTGTTCGTTAATTTCCATTTAGTTCTCCGAACGGAGAAATCATCGCGGCAGTACCAAAAGCGTAGGGACGCATCGAGTATCGTCGAATATAAGACGCTGTTGTTTACGTGTCGCGTCGTTGCCAATTACGGTAGTATACGTACGTGTACGGTAGAGAATGGGCTGACGATGGAATCGATCGAAATCGTCGAGTTCCGACAAATATCGCGATCGGTGTGACAATTGACGGTTTGCTCGGCGATCCGTGCTTACCGGTCCGGTAGATGTTAGTTAAATATCTTTGAAACATCGTACTGCGCGATGTGAGATGTGTTGGTTTGTCGATAGCGGGTTTGAAAACCCCTAACGGCCAAAAGAACAAAGCGGACATGTCACTGCCCAAGCTTGGTGGTGGATCGCTTTCAAGTGGAAGTTCCTTAGTGACGATCTCTTCCATCGCAAATTCAGATCCTGATCCGGATTTTCATAATCACCCGGCTGGATTTGGCAACAACACCCACGCGAACGAGAGATGGTATCAGACAACCCTACAAGTCGCTGTGCCATTTTTCGTCGCCGGGATAGGCACCATCGGAGCGGGTCTGGTTCTCGACGAGGTCAAGGTACGTTCTCCGACGTTAGCAGCGCGCGTAATGGATCGTTGTATTATCCTTATTGGCATCTTAAAATGTAAAAATTCCCAGTCCCGATCGTAAATCAGGTATTTTTCCCTAGAACGCTCCGCGGTCTTATCGAACGGGCACTTCGTTCTTATTGTCTGAAGATAATATTGAACGCGTGGCAGCGTCTTTTCTTATTTATCGCGTCTGTGCATTTTATCTGTCGTGGAAATGACGTTACGACTCGGTCCCAAAGCAACACCGTCATAATCTCGAGGATCTTTTACATAAATGCCTCCCCTCCTCCCCTCTCCCTACCATCGGTACAAATACTCGCGATCCAAGATTTTATCCGTTTCCACTAATGTGGAAATTCTTGGAATGCAATTTACGTTCCTGGTCGCATTCCATTTGTAAGAACGCCCGGCCGAGGGAATCGCTAACCGTAGCCCCCCGCCTCGGTCCCCCGTTTAATTAAATCCGTCGTCTTTGTTTTAGGACTGGACAGTGTTCACCACCGTTTCTCAATTATTAATTCTGGTGCCCTCTTTGTTAGGATTAAAAGGCAATCTCGACATGTGCTTGGCCTCCCGCTTGTGTACCCAAGTGAACTTGGGGAACATGCACGAATTTCGAGAAATAGCGAAAATGATTATCGGTAACATCGCGCTAGTACAAATACAAGCTATCGTCGCGTCTATTTTGGTGTCGATTTTCGCAGTTGTGGTCGACGCTATAGCAGAAGGCTCCGCGTATACTTTCGAGTGGAAACACTGTCTTTTATTGGCCGCATCCAGCGTATCCACCGCCACCAGTTCTTGCTTTATCCTAGGTAAATAGCTGTTGGACGTCAACGTTTCTATTTTATTACGCAGATTTCCCCATTAAACATTTTTCTATCGGTCGTTTCCATCATTAACGTTCATTCCAACAGATTTCGTAATGATCGCCGTCATTATGCTATCGTATCGATGCAAAATGAACCCTGACAATTTGGCGACACCTTTGGCAGCGTCCGTCGGTGACGTGGTATCGCTTAGCGTACTATCGGCGATCGCGTCTTCGTTGTTCGAGAGATTAGAAACGCAAATGTGGGTTCTGTACGTAATACTTGGCTGTTACTTGTTGGTACTGCCATTTTGGATCTACGTCGTCCTGAACAACGAATACACCAGAAACGTTTTAACGTCCGGATGGGTTCCTGTCTTGTCTGCTCTATTTATTAGCGGGTTAGTACGATCAACTGATTACATAACGTGGAATTCCATTCTCGATCGACGTTAGTAATTACACGTATCTCGAGACAATCGCAAATAATCAATTCTACGTAACATAAATAACGCAATATTTTCACATCCATTTAGATTCGGCGGTTTAATTCTCGACTACGTTGTTCATTTCAATGGATTCGTGATCTTTCAACCTATCATAAACGGAATTGGTGGTAATTTAGTCTCCGTACAAGCATCTCGGATCTCCACTACGTTACATCAGACATCGATTATGGGAATTTTACCTCCGTCTTCGAAAATGTGGGTTAGCCCGTGGAAGGCTCTCTTCAAAGGCTGTAAGTGGCGCACGTGGCGCAAGAATAACTAATGTTGCTGTTACATATTTTTCGCACTTCTACGATTGCCTAATCGCGTTCGCTT
Organism: Hylaeus anthracinus; assembly: GCF_026225885.1. NCBI lineage: Eukaryota > Metazoa > Arthropoda > Insecta > Hymenoptera > Colletidae > Hylaeus > Hylaeus anthracinus. The sequence goes on from NW_026534337.1 coordinate 15,307,088, forward strand.
TCGTTCACCAGCGCCGTACGCGAAAACTGCCAGAATACTCATTTCCATGGCGATAGTCGGCGAATTGGTCTTCATCTTTATCGCGGATTACATCAAACACAGAGAATCCACGATACAAGCATATTTCGCGGTCTCTTACCTCGTGGTGGCCGTTTTGCAAGTGAGTAAAACAAACCGATTCGCGCTCTTGCGGGCAAAAGTGAAAGGTTCGAAGCCCGTCGCAGGAGAAAAAAATAATAATAAACAATTTATCTTTCGTAGGTCATGTTACTGCTTTACGTGGCGCATATAATTATTCACGCTATGTGGCGGCACAAGATTGACCCGGATAATTCAGCTATACCGTACCTGACAGCTTTGGGCGACCTTACGGGAACTTTATTCTTGGCGGTGGCGTTCTGGTTCCTAAGAACCATTCACGAAGAATATGGTCGTGAATGATGCGAAAAAACAAGTGCAGCTATCGAACTGCGCGTCGATGTTTCTTACGAAGATATAGCACATGAATTTAAAGGACGTTCAATGCCGTCGGAGACAAACGTGTCGCGGAGAAAAAAAAAAAGCGAACGAAGAGGAGGATTAATTAAGAGAACGAGTGTTTCGTGAAGCAGAACGTAAGAGAGGAAATCAAGATTGTTCTTCTCCTCATCAAGAGGATCTTTTAACGGTACGTTAGGCGCGTTCTAGGAAAAAATGCGACACATAGTGACCATAATCTTGAAATAACTTGATTGTACATGGTACTCTGCCATGATATAATTTATTAAAACTTTTTAATAATCGTTTATTATGGAAAGAAATTTGCGTTGAATCTGTTGATCCGTGACTACTTACAAACGCGCGATTTATACGTTTTTATCTATTTTTAATTATATAATTTATGTGTAATCATTAGACCGTGGATTTTATGCATTTATGGCATTCACAAATATGAAAAACATGTTAAACGTATACATATTCCATATATTTGTATAAAATAAAATATTAATATAGCTACATTGTTTTATAAAATGAATTCTGTATAGGTTTCGTACGTGATTTTCATATTGCGATACACCATAAATGCACAAAATGTGCAGACTAATAATTATAGTACATCTCTGTCGTTATGTTTGCAAGAGATTTTATCGCTCACCGGCAAAGACCAGATCAGTATTTTATCGCTGACTAATAATTGTATCGTGAAATAAAACTGTAAAGATGCTGGCAGTAGTATACACAACGGAATGGATATTTTAAATCGTGAGAATTCACCCAGAATTCTCAATTCTGTAAAAACGACAATACTAGATAATTGTAGATACAACTAACTTCAAAACATTAACGTTACAAGTTTGGAATAAGTTTTATACTGCAATAGATTTATAAAATTATAGACTGTTAGAATGGCATACGCTGCAACAAAACTGTTGTATCCCCAAGCAAACTAGATACAAAAGAATTAACGTTTGGGAAGAGCATGAATTTTATATATATTACATATATATTGCAGTGATTTGTAACGAATATTTCGGAGTAACGCGTGATCTAGCGCAAACTAGATATAATTTATGCATGGTACTTGCTCGTAGAATAACCGATGATAAATATGATTCCACAAGTAATGCCATAACATGTAGATAATAATAAATTATTTTGTATAGCAACCTGTGATTTACGACGATATCACTTTTCACAAAAAATTTGTGAAATGTTATGTATCTACAATAAAACTACGCAACCTTCAAATGTGGCGCCGCCAATAAGAACGTCGACTTCCCGCCAAATGTTTTCTGTATCCCGCCAATTATCCTTCGTATCCCGGCGTACGTTCGAACGTCGTGAGTGGTCGGCTCGCGCGCGGGGAATTCAAAGTTGCGTAAAACCTAGTTGCATCGTGCTCACCGAAATGAAAGTTCTACCGTGTCCCGAACCTTCGTAACTTGGTCTCCACAGGTGGGGTACATAACAAGAAGGGGGATGCTGGGACCCACGCGGGACATTCTCCCAAGACATTTAAACTGGAACAGTTTCTGGTCGCTTTCAGAAGACGCTACACGAGTTCCTTCGAGGATCCGTATCTCCGGAAGTTCGTTTCAACACGACCGTGTATCAGTGACGAAAGCACGTACATAAACTTAGAGCCAGTGGTTCAAATTTCGCGAATGCTGACGGTGAATCTTCGATGACAATGGTGGGTGGCACGATCTTTATCGTTAAATATATATCAAGATATCTTTCGGTATATGTATACATACACAGAGATCTATGCAGTGTCCGCGGTACGCGATTATATTAATCGTTGACCGAGATCTTGATCGTTACGACCGAAAATAAATGAAAATTCACCAGTGGTTAAGTGTACGTGTCTTCTTTCGTATAGCGAAGTAAAGTCCTCTTGTTTACATCGTGTATCGCAGTTTGCGTATGTACGCGTACGGTTCCATCATACACTTAATCGGTTACGATCCTTGACTGGGTTAATTGCTACAAACGTTACTCGTTGACGTAACTAAACGCCGACAATCTTTCCATAACAGACGTAACATCGATTTATGTGTAACATAGATTTTCACGATGATCGTCGATCGGTTTCCCTTTCCTGACTCGATGACGTTACAATCATTTCATGCGCAATACACTTGGAACTTTTAATCTTCGTTTGTCTAGGTAACAAGTGCTTTCGAAAAAGTATATTTAACTCTTATCTGAAAATGATAATATAGTTCCTGTTGTGAAGTACGACTAAAATTAACGATTTCTGGTATCGCATTTTTGTCTCATCGAGTCTTCGATACGATCGACAAAGCCGCGTGTCAAAGAAACACTTGGGAACGTGTCACAGAAACTTTGCTATTTTTAATAGAAGCATGTTTTGACGAAACGGTATCCGCTTGAAAATTGAAAGTTTTTACGTTGGCATTGAAAAAATGTTGCGTCACGTTGTTGGGTGTTGCATATCGTTTCGCTGCCACACAATAAAGACAGAATTCACAGGAGCCACTGCTACTCGCGAGTGAAGGTGAGCGGAAAGGAAGGCGAAAGGGTGGTTTGACACGCACCGTCGAACACACGAATGCCTTTAACCGTTGCTATCGTGGGTACAATAACGCTCTGTCAAGCCCAAGTGCGCTCCTTCTATGTGAAGGTGATGAAAATGTACGATCCGGTTTCAAACGCGATATCGTTACGTATTAGATCAGCATAGCCCGGGAAAGCACACACGCGATACGTTTCTCGTTCGTTTACTATTTTATTATAAACTGACTGATCCGTAACCGGTAGCATTCCGTAGAAGTCGATACCTGTTGTGAGTCGACAACATTTTCAAGGTAAATTTAAAACGGGGTTACTGTATCTACATCGAATTAGAATAAATGAAGTTTTCAAGCGTTTACTTAAAACACAAACTAACGTCAATGTCAACTCGTGATAAATAACGCTCGTTTTTCGCGTATCTATGTTTCTTTGTAGTTCAAAACAGCCCGTCGAATAATTGTAAAACGTTGTAGTGCGTTGTTCCAGTAAATCGAAAGGTATTTGGATGTGCCTAATAGGTAGCAGGGGACTGGGATTTCACCTAAAATATGAGCTGCATTTGGACGTTTACTTTCTACGAACGTTCGCGTTCGACTGTACAACGGAGTGGCGAAATCATGAATAGATATCTATGTAATCCCCGGCAAGATGCGCCGCTGCGAGTCCTGTATGAGCGAACCAATTCACAGTCATCTATTGCGTATAACTGTACAAACATGCGCGCATGCACACACGCATACTAACGTACGTATGCGAGGATATTGCTTCCAGGTTCGCTTTCAGCTTCACTTTTAAACTTGTGCAATGTGCGAAGCACATCCGTGTCGACGGGTAATTGTTCGTTTCAGTGGACATCGGCTTGACGCCCTACACGTTCTGTTAACACCCGATCTATGCATCTAAAGATCTAAGATCTCTTGTAGATAGAATCGCGCGTGTCTATTCGCGCGAAATACTCTCATAGTCGAACATAATCAAATTGCAACTGTAAATGAACTAGTTTTTGCCACAGAATGTGGTAGTCTAGAACGTTGATTGCAGGTGTACACGGAGGAAGGATTGAAGGTATTTATCGACATAGTACCGCCACCAAATAATAATCGTGAAAGGCGGTTTGTGACGAGTAGGTACTATTCCATCAGGTAAAAAGGCCCAAATATTTTGGGGTAAGCGGCGCTTGGCCACAGCTACCCGTTTACACATTCGGGTTCGGGGTCGTTCGGCGAGTGTGTAAACGAGGCAGGTTGAAACTCGAGCAGTACAATAATCGTATAGCAATCGACGCACCTGTGAATGGGACCGAGTGTCCCGCAGAATCGGAATTTTGACTAGAATAAGTTGATTTAACGACTATCGTTATATGATACTCAGGTATCAGGTAAGGAATGAGTTTCTTCACTGGCGAAACAGCAACGCGATATTGTTCAACTTCAACGTTTACGTTTCACCCGATCATCGGGCCAGACAAAGCGTAGAAATTCTATTGTACCTTAGCCCAGTTCTATAATATATTAAAACTGTTAAAGACATTTTCTATGGTTCGAACGGTAAGCGACCCCTCGGATTGTATAAATGCTGCGCGATGTAGTATCGTGATAAAAACCGTAAACGTGTTATACTTAATTCTCGGTAACGATTTTCGGTGAACTCTGCGACGGGTTTCTCGGAAACGATTCGTGGCACGCGGTTAAACATTCGGGAATTTTAATTGCAGATGAAAGCAGTGGTCTTCCTAGTTGCGATAGCAGCAACTAGAGCTTTGCCCCTCTCGAAGGTGCACGTGAAATTTGTTTCCCCTCCCCATATTTACGAACACGGTATTACGACAGACGGTTAGTCCATAAATGTAATTCCATTGCGTATCGTTTCAAAAAGGTTGCATCATCGAATAAAATTAATTATCGTGCAGGGGATCGAACGATCGACCAGAGATCCTACGTCTCTATAGGAAGACGAAGCGCAACAGGAAACCCGAGGCTGTTCGGTACAAAATTTCAGTTCCGATCGACGATGAGACTCTTACACAGCCTTCTATTTATAATATTTGTTAATTCAATGATGTGTACTTTTTACAGGGCAACGTCTACGATCGACGAACAATAACGTACCGGTATATATTAAACCAGAAAATGCGGAATCCTTGTGGCCCGTAGGTGTATTCATTCCGCCGGTAGATATCAATGATCTAGGGTACAGTTCCCACGAATCAAAACACGTGACACCCGATTTTTCTAACGGACTCGGTAAGAAATCTTGGTAAAAATTAACAAACCTCTTCGTAATATTTCGTAACAATTTTTGAAGAGGAATCTTACTTTAGTGCTCGTCGATGTTTCAGAATATCACGACCCGTATCTATTGACTGGCGAAAAAGCGATGTTAGCGGTGAAATATCTTTATGGCTTAGGTGAACTGTTTTACGATGACATTCCGCACGAAAGAGCGCTCCTGAGAAATCAAGAAGAGAGAAGACAAAACGGTCTCCATGGTCATATACTAAGGAGCTTGAGGCCTTCTTCTCCGTTCTATAGAAAGCATTGACTAATTAACGATCGTATTGATCATTTCCAATCTCGCTAATGAACGTCGCATCTTGTTAAAGATAAAAGACAGCGTCAAGTTTCCCCGTGCCTCCAAGATGTGACGACAAAAAATCGACAACGCTCCGATAATTTCATTTTATTACATTTTAAATCGAATTTTATGCATCTATGCAACTTCGCTTGTAATTTGAAATTCTAAAAATTAATTAAAAGATATATTGTTTTCATCGCATTGCTCCATCTGATGATATATCACAGCTGTAGTTGACACGTCTCGAAAAGGTAACTAGTCAAAACACTTATCCAGTGAACCAATCTCTCATGTGTTTCAACGCGAATCGCTCACAAAACAGATGTTCCGGTAATATACCTATGTAAGTACCGTTGTCGTTCGTGGACAGTCTGCGTTTAACACTTTCCCGAGTGTGATTTACACATATTGCAATGTATGTATTCCGTTGGTTCTGGTTTCCGTTTAACGCTTTAACGAAATTTGTTACGTAAAACGCGTGCGCCATGCTTTCGCTATGATTATCATATATAAAACACATAACACTGTGATTTTCGTAGGTAAAATATGTTAATATATAGCATATATATATATATATATATTATAAAAGTTTACAGACTTTTTACTCGCCTAGGCTTAACAACAAATTAATGTTTTACAACATACTGGCTATTCGTGGAAATTTTCGCGTCATGTACAGATACAAGGAACATTTTATACAATATAAATACATTCGATTAGATTCTAGTATATCGAAACTAACCGTCGAAGGAAAAAGCAAATCATCGTAAGAATCAATCCGTTGGAAGCGGTCAGTGTCGTCGTTCCGTTACATAGATCCCCGTAACAAAGACACATGTACACTTTTTTGTAATTCCACATTGTGTAGGCGCACCTCTCCTCGCCGTCGTCGGGCCCACGTTGGAAACAAAGCCTCTGCGTGGCAGTGCCGTATTCTTTGCAAAATATACGCGGATGCGAATTAATCAAATCAATCTAATCCTTCATTAGATTCACCATATTCTTACCGTTGTTTATACCGTGACTTTCGATTATTTTGCCACACCATCCAGACGCGCATGGGACAGCATCCACGCCTTTCTCCATTTCGATCTCCGTCGAGTTCATCGTGAACGGATCCTTGCACGATCCCAAATCTCCTCTCGATCTACAATTCACGCATCTCCGTAGGATACCTGAAACCGAGTAAACGATAAATTAAACCCCGTTTCGACTCACCCGCGTCGATATAGATCTCCAGTTTCGTCAAAGATGAATCTGGATGTCCTAATATGCCCGCGTGATCAAAAAGAAGAAAAACGCAATGGATCGCGAGAAGGATGCGCTGTCCGGTATGCGGTGAAAGTGTGCCATTGCTCGCACAGTGTGAGCGCACATATAGATGCAGCCTGTGCCCGAAACTCACCGGTTGCTCTCTCAACTGGAATCAGACAAAGAATCGCGAGTACCGCGGCAACCCTTGTCCTAAGATTCATTTTGCCGTGTGCCCGTTTTTCGGCTCTATCGTATTTTCGATCCGTTCGCTCACTCGTGAACAATCTTGATCGCGACGCAGGCACAGGAACGATCAAACGCGGCCATTTTGGAACTAAACTGTGACTACAGGTAGCCGACTCGACGCCATGCACTTGTCCCTCCCAGACCTTCCTTTCACTCGGCCTTAAAGTCTCTTTCAGACGATACCGTACTAACGACTACCGACTGCAATTCCCGATCAGTTGAACGCGACTCGCGGACCACAGTTTACGTTAAAATTCCCGGGTCTGTTTTCACATCAGCATCCTAGAGACTATCGCAGATGTGGGGGAGTCTTTTGACATTGAAAAAATTCTTCCCTATTTTGTAATTCGAACCGTCGTTATTATAAACTATTCAAGTTTTTACCTGTTTAAACGCACGAACACGTGTTTCCCACTTGCAAGCACGTGCGTGCGCAGTCGCGCGGTTAACTGTTCAGAAATCAATTGGCGCGTGCCAAGGGTTTCGTGAATTAACTTTAATTGTTTATATTACATAAAACTGTATTTGGTACATGTACAGAATATTTCCAAGCGGGTCTGTCGTCTAGCGTTTTCTCGAATCATCGCTATTGATCGATCAACGGTACTTCCTCTTTTTCTTCGCCTTCCTGTTTGATCGACTCGACCACGCGAAACTTGTGCCTCTGTTTACAGGTGTAAATCAGTCCACTGCAGTAGCAAAGCGAGCACAGCAGGAATATATATCCCAGGTATCCCAGGTGACGCAAAAATTCTGCACGGTAGAAAAAATGAATGGCAGAAGAATGCGGACATTGCGTCACGAGAGATTGTCGTAAATACCGTTGTTAATCGATTAATAAAAGTCTTACCTTGAGTTAATAGTCTGGCTTTGGAAACAACGATTACTTTCAGTTGCATCACCTTAACGTTATCGACAGAGCAGGTATAGTTCCCTGCCTCGTAAGGGGAAACGTCTAACACGCATGTGCGAGGACATAGAAAAATTTGATACGTTATATCAGGAGATGCGACTTGTCTACTCGATAAGTTTAATACCTATCAGATAAAGCGTCCCGAACGCGTCTACTACCACGCGAGCAACCGTATCCAATTTGCGAAATGATCTACGGACGCCTTTTTCCAATGTGATCGAATCCTTCTTCCACGACACTTGCGTTTCCAAGCTCGACCTGAAAGACGTAAGCAAGTTAGAAACGAGTTAAGCTTGAATGACGTTTAAAAATCAAATTATACTCGGGACAAATGACGGTAAGGTAAGCTCCTTCCATGAGCACGTATCGTTTGATGTATCTAAACGTGCGAGACGACTTCTTTTTTACCCGCACACACTTTGTACACGATTCCTTCAGGATGTAGTCAGGTAAATACCGTACCGCCATACTGACGCCAGGAAACTCTTTTTCGAGTAGAATAGAGCTGAAACGATGAACGATACCACGTGTAGCGTTGCAAATGTACAAAATTTTTAATCGATTTTAATCAATTTCCTCACTTGCAGGGCAATGACGGAGCCTTTTGGAAAAACTTGACTATCGAAGAATCGCTCTGGCTGGCAATCGTCTATAGCAGCGTTCAAATTAGCCGAATTGCAACAGAAAGCAAATAATAAAATCAATAAGTATTATTGTAGATAATATAAGTAAAGACCTTGTTTGAAATTCGTGTCGTCTTCCTTACCTCGTTTATAAATCGCTTTACTCGACATTTTCCTATACTCGATCTAGTGCCATGACCTCTTATGCATTGTTCACACGGGCCCCAAGGACCCCATTCGGAAATTACATGCAAAGTCACTCCTACATCTCGGATTTCAGACAATTCCGACATTTTAGAGACCTAATACAAATCACATCCGATAGACATTTCACGAATGTCGGCGGATCAAAGTAAGTTAAATCGATTCGATATTTACGGCAAATCGAATGGTAACCGGTCCCAGGTAGGTTTCACGATATTTCTCCCACTCGGTTATATTCCCTTGCTCTTTATGTACGACACTGGATTCCTTAAAACTCGCTATTATAAAAGGCGCTGATTTGATTAATCGTACGTAACCCACTCGTTAACAGTATGCGTAAATTCGCTGAAAGCATTACGTTCGATTCTGTAGTTGAATTTATTTTCAGCCTCCTGTCCCTCTTCGCCGTGGCACAAATAAATGCCAGCGTCCGCGATCTCAAGATTCTTAATTACCAGAGACAGCTGGGGCGTCGTGTAAATTCTATTATACGACATGTTATTGTCCATTCCCAGTTCGACCACTTTCTCGGGATTTTCTCTGTTTCGATCTTGGTAATACCAAAGTTTCGTTTGTTTCTCTTCTTTGTCGTTACTGTCTTATAAAAGCAAGGGTATGACTGTAAAACCTAATCTATTCGTTAATAAATTAATATTCTATACCAAAAACGACATTCCATTGCGACGGTTGAATCGATCTCGGCACTAATCAGTAAATACTCGTCGTTTTCTTTGGACGTTATTAACCTCTCTTTATCTCTACAATATTTGGTAAGCGTTACGAATTTATCGAACGAGACAATATTATCTGGCCTGACTAGCGTCATCGTTAATAACCAAAAACAACTCGTTCGTAACATATTGTCTGTCCAACATTCATACTTTGAATGAATCGTGTCGAATAATTATGTCTGTGAGTGTATGCAAACGGTACTTTCACACATATTTTCAAATGTATAGGTTAAGAAATCGTTCAAATCGCATCGTTCTTGACCTATTTTTAATTTCTTCGTGTAACACGCCGCCTCTAGCTTTAATATACTTTTAAAAATTCCACAAAGTCTGTTTCAATATTTAAAAGTAATTTCCAGCCAATCATAGCGTTTGGAACGCCGGAAAAGGACCACTAGCGAAATTCACCGCGGAGCGGGCGAGCTCGACGGAAATGCGTACCCATGATGCATCATTGATAGCAACATGGCGGAGATGATTGAAAGTGAGTAAAAGTTTACTTATTCTTGATAAAATTAATCCAACAAAGGTTAATTAAATTAAAAAAGTAGTTGTACGGGAGAAATAAATGTTTCGAAGTCTTCAATGTTGACATGTAAAATCTTTCTGGATGATGTTTACGGACTTATGGTTGGTGTTTTAATTGCGCTCAGAAAGGTCTGGTTTAAAATTTCAAAAATGACCAATACACAATTCAAGCGGGACGGCGATCTTTACCATTTCAATCTTCATTTACCAAACAATATTTTCAAGACGTATATCAGCTGATATGTTTCCTTGTCTTCCTACTGTTAATAATTCGACGAGTATGGCTTTTACCTTGATACAATAAGTACGCATACTGTTTACGAAACTACGAAAAGTTTGGTTATGTTGCTACCTAACAGCAGAACGACCAAGTTCTCGTTTCTTTTCGTATCACCATTTCGAATAAGTTTTTACATGACACGATCGCGGATGAAGAATTACTAATAAATTCTATATTAATAAGCGAACGATTATACTTGAGGTTACCAGTATTTGTATACAGTGCTTTTTTTCATATCTACCTTTAACAGATTATAGTATACAATATTATGAAGTAATAATTTCAAAACTTCAAAGAAGATGATATAATTTTATTTAAAACATTATTTCCACATTGATATTTAGTTAGATTTCCTTACATTCTGGTAATTGTAATTATAAATAATCCAAATTTGTAGGCATTTCTTTGATATGTAATACACAGAGCGCAATCTAAAACAGACATGATACAAAAATGTAGCATTATAGAATCGATTAAATGTATTTTCTCATTCAATGCCTTTGCTTTAGGTGAATCTGCTGAAACGCTATTATCTATCAAAAATGGAGGCTACCCTTCGATCGATGAAATCAAAACTGAAATAATCGACGATGATACAATGGATATGGACGATCAACAAATTTCAAATAATTCAACAGACTCGCATATGGATACAGAAGAATCTGATCCAATTCCTGAACTAGGACCTGCAGCATTAGGGTTGCAAAGAGTAGGTGCTCTACCTCCACCAAAACCAAATCCTCCGACTCAACCGGTTCAAGTTCTAAACCGACGAGGAATGCCAGCACGAATAAGAAAGAAAAATAAATTGTTTTATGATGATATATTAGTTAATCATCCGCATCATAGGTAAGTTTACACATTGTGTATATAATAAAGGGTTTAATTCATATTGTCTCTAATATATATTTTCTAGAATCAAAAAAGATCCATCTCAACCAGATACCAAACAATCTCCTAAAAAAATACCTAGACCTTCTCCAGCAAAAAAACAAAATAGAATAACCAATGAGCCACGAAAAAATAATAATATGTTAACCCAACCATTGACACCTACAGTGACACCAATTAAACAAGAAAAAGAACCTGATAAACCTTTACAACCTTCGTCTCCAGATCGTAAAATTGGACAAAAGATTGGCATGAGATTAAGAAATTTATTAAAGTTACCAAAAGCACACAAATGGGTTTGTTACGAGTGGTTTTATAGTAACATTGATAAGACACTTTTTGAAGGTGATAATGATTTTATGATATGCTTGAAAGAATCATTTCCACAATTAAAAACTCGGAAATTAACTCGTGTTGAATGGTGTAAAATAAGAAGAATGATGGGTAAACCACGAAGATGTTCTCAATCATTCTTTGAAGAAGAAAGACGAGAGCTAGAAAGGAAAAGACAAAAAATTCGAATGCTACAGCAAAGAAAAGCTGCGGATGTTAATAGTTACAAAGATTTACCACCAGAAATACCATTGCAATTAGTAATAGGTACCAAAGTTACAGCAAGACTGAGAAAACCACAAGATGGATTATTCACTGGAAGTATTGATGCAGTGGATACTAGTAATAATACTTATAGAATTACATTTGAACGTGCTGGACTTGGAACACATAGTGTCCCAGATTATGAAGTACTGTCAAATGAGCCACCAGAAACAATAAGTGTTGCATCGTTTGCTCAAAAGTTTAGACCTAGACATGTACAATATGTACCATCTCCACCGTATGCAATGAAGTTAATGTCTCCGCGTCTAAATAGCGATCCTTTAATATCTAATGCTTCTGTAGCGCTGCCAAAGAAATCTCATATTGGTGGAACTATGAATGGTTATCCTCTTAAATTACTTGAATTTATGGTAAAAGTAAATAAAATATTAGCCGCAAAAAAAATAAAGCTTAAAAAATTGAAAGAGATGAATAGTGAAGCAGAAAAAAGACGATCTTTTGGAGAACCACTTCCACCGGATTTTGAGAGAAGATATGCAGGGTAATTGACTACTTTATTTAATAATGTATATTAGATTTACGATTCTCCTATACATATTTATATTGATTTTAGAATTGTGGTTGAATTGGAGAAAATGAATACTGCTCTTCAAGATTTTCTTAACGATGTCCAAGAATTATGTCAAGAAATGGCTCCTGAACCTAGCGTGGCTGCTATGCTAGCTCCATCCCACCTTCGTGAAAAGTGTAGACAGGAAGCGGCAGATATGATCACTAGAAATAATATTATCAATGACAAGGAACCTGGGAAAATGACTCAATTAGTAACAGATTTAACCGCTCTAATGCTTCAAGTGAAGGTAATACTAACCATTCGTTCGATACAACCACTACCTCTTGACACCATTGTTTATACAATTTTTCTCATGTTCTAGAGTTTATCTGATTCAGACCGAAACGCATACGAACTGAAAGTATTACAGGGTACTATGGAACAAATACGTTCAAAACTGAGTCCACAGAATCAACAAGTTTTTCAAAATTGTGTTGAAATACATATGCAACATATACAATTAGGTCTTGGACAAAGAGGTGCTTTAACACCATTTATGGCTCAAAGGGCTTAGCAAATGTAAAAGTAATCTTCGCAATACTTTTAATACATGTACATTACTAAAACAGATATAGAACATAATACTACAATATTTTATAAGAAAATCCAACTTTATTTTATTATCTTTTTGTATAAGGCATATCATTATTAAAGAGTATCTATATTATTAGGATACAAATGTGTATTAACACTACTGTACATACAATGTTTCTAAAACTACTTTTTCAAGCTGCATTCTGTAAATGCTTTTAGAATAATGTGCTGTTAATTGCATTAAACGTTTAAAAATGTTCATATTTTAAAGATTTACATGTCAGCTTTGCAATTTAAATACAACGCGAAGTTATCTTTCAATTACTAAATCATTAATACTGCTGTAAATAGAATATGCACGTTCTACAGTGACAGTTTTCATAAACTTCGTATAGAAATTAATGATTTTAAATTATAATATTTTCAGTTTGTAAAATATAATTGTTCTTTTTTGTTTGTCTATTAATAATTGAACAGATTAATATATAATTATTATATTAGTATCATTTAGTAATTCTTCATAGTTCTGTATATTAGGCATATTCACTAACATTGCGAAATAAATTGTAAATACATTATGAGTGGTAAAAATATACAATTCTTTTGAAATAAATCTTATTCACAATAAAATAGAAATTTACTACAATTACACACGTAAAGTTAATATAAATAATTTCAATATAGACATTATTTTCAATGACAAATTATCTTTATAATTTCTTTTAGTGATGCTATGAAATTTGTTTATTATTCGAAAAGAAAAAAATTTAAGTATCCCTATTTTTGTTATATAAATGAAAATAAATTTTGTAAGTATTGTGATAATCTTGACAAATAAAAGTATGTATATTAATTGTTCTAAATTTCAGACACATTTATTTTTTAAGTATACATTCTTATATCAACATTAATTACAGTAATGACGTTATAGAGTATATTTCGTGTAGTGGAAAATAAAAAAGAATTTTACTTTTGCAGTCGTAATTTACATAACAGTTTATATTGTAGCATTAAAGTAAAAAATCTTCCAACATACATGAAATTTATATTTAACAGCAAAAAATTGTATTTTTTCCGTAGAATCGTTAGTAATCATTCAAATTTATTTGAATATGTTCTGTGTATAACATGTCACATATGTCTTATTTAATTGCGTTGTAACACCAACTCTCATATCTCTTGCAAGTTTCAATATAACCTATTGTTTCCTTCATTTCTTATGTTTATTCAGTGCGTTAATTAATGCGTCTGCATCTTCAGCTGTTTTTACTCTTAACAAGACTGATACCGGTGGTGGTGTAGATTCAGGCATTGGCAAACAAACCAACATTATTGTGGTTTTATCCATGCGTACTGTTGGAATACTTTCAGTTAATAAAGTATTGAGCAGTAAATTTCCCAGAGAGGTCTCTGCACGTACTATTAATTGCGTTTTATCATTTGGAGTTGGCTTTAAAAACAGTATTCCTACACCTCTACTAGTAAAATTACCATCTTTCTTTATGAAAACTTTACATCTGTAACAAATGCAATACGAGTAAATTTTGTTATTAGAAATATGTTTATTACAGAGTATTACCTTTGTTCATAGATGGCACCTTCTTCTGTTACTTTCTTATACTCTACTTTTGGTGGTTCCTCATCTTCGTCATCTTTTACTTCAGTTTCTGATTTATCCTCAGACTCTTGTGGTTTTACAACTTGAGCTCCGAATGTAAATGGTTTGGCACTACAAATTAAAATGTTATCAAAATGTAGTGATTTGTACATGAGTAAATGAGAGAGCCTTCCAAATACCTTCCAAAACTAAAACCAGTTGGTGTATTACTAGTAGCAGAAGAACTTTGACCAAAACAGAAAGTACTAGCTGGACCAAAAGAACTACTCGTAGATTTTAAATCTGATTTTGACTCTTGTTCTTCTGATTTATTATCTGAGACAGTAGATGGTTTACTCAAAAACGAGTTCTTTTCTGAGTTCACATTTCCAAATACACTTTTAGTCCCAGCATTATGGTCTATGTTACCAAAAACAGATTTATGTGTACCCGTAGATTGCTCTGTATTACTAAAAATAGATTTACTAATATCTGCGGTATGCTCTGATTTACCAAATACAGATTTAGGTGAATATAGGTCAAAAATTGATTTTTCACGCTTCCAATCTGTAGAATTCAAAGGAAATTTTGGACTTGTCCCTCCAAATGGAGAGTTAGTAAGTTTTTTTTCTGTACTTGGACTCTCCTTATTATCACTAGTATGCACAGGCTGCACATTCTCTGATATATATGTTGCCTTATCGGTTCCATTTCCATGTTTTGCTTCAATTTCTTTAAGATATCTTTCATAATCTCTAAAAATAGGTGTTAGAATACAAAATGAATTTGCATCTACATGAGTTTTAATCCATTGTGCCACACTTTCATTCAACCCTTTTAATTTAGCAAAATAATCAGAAGATTTCTTAAATATATTTTGATCTTCTTGTTCGCAAGAACTCTTTTTACTTGTAGTTGTGCTGGATGATGTTTGCACTTCAGAATTTTCTTTTTTATTCGTGCCATTTTCACTGCCTTTAGATGCTCCGTTACTTGCTGGAGATTTGTTGACGGTTGTGTGCGTTTTTAAATTTGCATCAGGAGTATTACTATTAACTAAAAAGCTGAATGGTGAACTCTGAGGTGTAGATGATTCTACTTTAAAGCCTGCAAATGTACCGAATGTACTTCTGGTATTATCCTGAAAATTAATCAATGATAAATATAGAAGGACTTAAATTAACAAATATAAAAATACAAGAGTTACTTACTTCTGTAGCTTGTAAACGACGCTTAGCCCTTTTAACAACTCTTTTTTCAAGTACATCATCGGATGCTTTTGTAAATGTTCCGGCGTCTTCGGGTTCGTGTTCTTCTTGCCAATTGTCATGATTTAATTCCGTAGTCGCGGATCTCTTAGACGACATTTTTAATACTATTAAATGAAAGAGAAGACAAAATAGAAAAAAGTTTATATCGAAGAAATTGTAACTATTGTCGAAAACGTTATAGTAAATTGGATAAGTTATAATATCTTCTAAATAAAATGGAAGGAATAATCGTAATATAACCTCTCAGCCTTTCAAATATCATGATATTGATTTTCTTATTTTTGCAATAAAAATTGAATGAAGTTACAATATTTAATAAACTTAACACTATAAAGAAGTTTATTGAAATTAATTTAATTACACTTATATTGTACTATATGGTTAACGTACATGAGAAATCATAGATACTTGAGCAGTAGAGCACAATTTTTTAAGGGTTACGCATGCGTGTTTGTCGATCAAACTAGTATACAACGAACGTCAAACTTTATCTTGAAAGGTTAAACAACAGTATAATAATTTGAGTACTATTTGATATTTACGCTATAAACATATATCTTAATCTACTCTCAATGGTAAGATAACGCAACATTTACAAAAGCAATTTGAACGAGTATAAAAGTACTTTTTTAAATTCTATAAGGTGGTATTTACTAAATATCTTTATTGTTACAAATGATAAATAAAAAATATAATCATAACATGTAACTACAATTTATTTGAAAATTTAGAAAAATTTATAGTAGATGTATATCGACGAATTGATATTCTTTGTCTTTACCGTGTTCTAAACTTTTAACTTCTTCTACAGAAATTTCAAGAGAAGTTCTGCAATTAATATAAATTGTTAAGGCAATTCTGTTTATATACAAAAAGTAGTCCATTTTTTATGGTGGAAGTTTACCATAGCGTAAAATAAATTGATGAAGATATTATCATATCTTTCTATATGTATTCATTATAAAATATACAGTCTATACCATGTATACATGAAGAAAGATCACGTGATGTACTGCTATCATGTACAGATGATCGATTTAAATTCCACACTCCAGTATATATGTGCGTGTATTTATATTTCCTCTAGGAGCAACCAATATATAGTATATGAAGTTATAGACTGTATATGATTAAAGTTTTACATGTATGAAAAGGATATAGTATTTTTTTGTAGTTTTCAAGAAAGTAGGTTTTCTAGAATAATGAATCGATAGAGATATGAAAAGGATACAAATCGTGGGATATAATTGTTAATCTAACTTAATGTGCCTAATAAGTGTAGCCATGTTAAGACGTATCTTCAAATGCGCAGAAATTCCGAAACGCGTCTCCGGCTTCAAGGAATGAGTACGCTTGTCTCCTACCGTGAACGCCGTTTCGTTTCGTTTCGTAATCGCAAATACGTGGCGCCACTATCGCCGGCATTACCAACGTTCACTATCATACAAGATTTGTCTCGAGAAAATCTTTTCCTTGTCCGTCCTGTGGTTTTGTAAATTCGTAAGTGCAAGTCGTGTCGGTTGTCGAACGTGAATGAAAATACAAGTTAAATAAAATTGGAAGATAAACTGGAAGGCTGTTTGGTACAGCACGCATACCGGTTGTACAAGCTTGGCGCGAAAACTCGCTTTCAAGGAGCGCGTCGGATCCCTGGGCATACAACGCAACGAGAGGGAGGAAGAAAGGCTGGGGGAGAAAGAGAGAAAGATTGTGGGCTAGGGCTAGGGGTGCCAGGGGATCTCGAGCAACTTGGCACGTCCGTGTACGGAGGCAACAGTGCTGGTGGCAGCACAGACGCTCGTTGATGAGCGAACAATTCACTTTGGTACGCGGTTTCACGACGTTATTTGGTCTGTTCGGTGCCGTGAAATAAGGATATTCATATGTACGTACGTAACAGAGGGACAAAGTGTGCCTGTGACATTTTTACCTGTTCGATTTTCCTAAGTTAAAACGGTCAAGTGTCGTCGCGGTGGCTCGAAGAGTTGGTGGCTGGTGCGCGCCGTGCGTGCGGTTGATCGGAGCGTATACCGCTGTTCTCGTCAATTTGGTGGGAGAGTGAGAGTGAGAGAGGGAGGAGGGGTTTCCCGTCCTCCTCTTCTCTCGCTAAAATCAGCCGGATTTTTGAACAGGGAGGAAAAACGAATAAACGCATAGTAAAAATATGGAGATATCGAAGAGTTTGCAAGCTGAAATTCTCGCCGTGCAAAATAAGCTGAAAAATGCCATACGCGATCATCAGGTGAGTTTCACGATGCATAATATGTGCATATATGTATGTCGAAAGCGATTTAAAGATTGAGAGTACAAATCCAAAGGAACCTGTGGGCGAGTAAGTTGACGAATAATTTTTAACCGAGCACCGAATTTTTCCTACTATTGCACGCGCTGTCGTCTATTGATTGAAAAATCTAGGTAACACGCTCGATAAATAATCAACATAAAAAGTGAACAAGTTTTTGCAAGCGATTTAGCACGTATCTGTCGATGCTAAATACTTTATTACCGAGGGAACGTTATAAAGCAATCGATAATTAAACGCTCGCAACATTTTTCTTTGGGAATCCGTTTCTTTTTGTTCAGTTTTCTTGGCATTTCCACGTACAATGCGTGCACGAACGCATGTACGCACAAGGCACGCGCGCGCGTGCATAAATGCATACTTCCATACTATATTTACTGAATTCGTTTCTTTAACGTAAATTCCTCGAAGATTCGTGAAACAATCATCGCGATCAAAGATGTCCGATTAGTGCGGGACACCGACGAAAACTGAGATACTGATATGCCATATGTCTGTCCGATCTATTTTTTAATAGTACATAATAGCATTTCCTAACATTCCTTTCACTCGTATTGGACATTTGTAAAACTGTTTCATCTTCGGCTGCACGAACAGCGTTGCGCGCTATCAAAAGCGAAAGAAGCGTAACAAGTTCCGAAGTAACTTTTGCTCGCCTTAAATCATGGGGCAAGTTTGCGCAGAACAGTGGTTATTTTTTTTTTTTTTTTTTTACGAAACATACAAACTCGAAGGTGAACGAGTGTTCAGACCTTAACCTTTGTGGTAGAGTGCTTCGACCGATGCGTCGCATGACTTTGAGAACCAATATTCCGTCTCTCTCTCGTTCGTTCATTCGGTTACTCACTTGTTCAGTTAACCCCCTTCCCCTGTCTGTCTCTCTCTCTCCCTCTCTTGATCATCCGAACTCCTATACGTAGTTCTATTCTCTCTCCTTATCGCGTTCAATTTTCTTCCCCTGTCTAAATATTGTCTTCGATTAGTTCGTTTTTTCTTTTAATTACCATAAACTTCAATTTGACTATCAGCTTTTGTTTGACAACCAACTTTTACTATATCCCATCACGCCTCGTACTTATCCTCTCCCCTTATGTTTAACGAGAAACTTGTCAAATTTACCATCAGCAGTTAAAGAATATTTATTGTTAGAATTACGATACCGATTGTGTTCGAAATTTATTATTAACTTTTCATTAGCGATAAGCTTTGCATTGTAAATGCACATAAGGTCAAGGCATACTATCGACGAGTTTCCAACGTATTTTGGTATATATAAACCAATAATGTCGCATCGTACGTTCGCGCGTGCCTTGTTTCGCCCATTACGAGCAAACTTTTATTAACTAGCAAGAACGCTAGAGGGATATGCGCACAGAGTAAAGTTTTTCTCAGCGCACGATCGACGTTGGGCCCTGCTCTACCGACCTTGTCTCGCGTAACTCGAAATTATACATACGTATATTCGTCTCTATTACAGTTTCGCATACTTTCGGTCGGTATCATTCGATCCATTTACAATTCTTCCCTACCATCTTTTTCACTCTTTAAAACTTTTACTTTTCAACCACTTGACGAAGTTGTGATATTTCAAGATTAGAAGAAATAGTTAAATTACATTTAAAAGGTAATTAATCTGGAACTGTCTGTTTGAATTATAGATCTGTGTGGGCAAGCTGAAAGATGACCCCAACGTAAGTAATTTCACCTTTTCTAATCTGTAATCCAATCCGAACTTGATAAATATGCGATTATAGGCATTTTAAATGAAAAGGACGTAATTACGGCAGAATTTATCTACACTTGTTTGAGGAGAAAGGTACACTGTACCGTAATCGAATAATTATCGTTTCCACCTGTTGTCACGATTTTTTCGTTAAAAAATATAACAGCGAAATTTTTGTTCGAATTAAAAATACGCCATTGTCTACTATGAGATCTATAATTAGGCGGTGGTGACTGTTACGTCAGTTACGTGGCGCGTAAATTGATTGTCTTCCGCGTATAACTACATCTTATGTCACGGTTGTAATGCTACAGTTACCATACCGAAGTAGGCTGAGAAATTACAGATGTAAACCGAGCATTTCTTTGATTTTTTTTTTTTTTATCATTTGCGTTATTACGGCAACAGTTTGCGTGTTTGAACGGCACAGTATGCGTAGAAACGTAAGGGATCGCGAGTTTAAAATGATTTATATCTCTTTGCTTTGCAGAACACAGACATTCTCGGCCAGATACAAAAGATTCACTTGCACATCGTGTCGTTGGGAAGATGCCAGGTAAGTTGAGAATTGATTTCCTCGAGCTTCACTCTTTCGCGATGATCCAGGCCAGGCGTGTCCATGAACGTTTACGTTCCGTATTTAAGCTTGTCGTTTCGTGCGAATAGAAGCGACGTCGTATGAAATTATCATCTCGATATCAGCGCGTTACGTTACAGGCAGTATTTTATAGTCGAACTAACCCTTTCGAGGGAAAATTCTTTCTTGATCGATGCATCGATCGCACGGAAATAATATTTTCGAGGCGACGAGACGCTCGAAATATGTACAGGCTCTTGAAAGAGCTGCACGCTTTACGCTGTTGAAAGTTTAAACATTGTTTATGAGAAAATTATACGGCTCGTTTGCGACATTCGGTTCTCATCGACAAGTGGAATATACAGAAATATGAAAAAAGGTTGCCTTGAGTTTCAAGGTTAAAGCAAACTTTGCGACAAGTTTTCTCAATCATTTATCACCTGGCGTAACAAATATGCTTCTAACGCCCATCACGGTATTACTCCCGTCATTTAAGTGCATCGCCGTTGCAACTGTATTTGTAATCAGTATATTAAGTCTCTTAACTTTGCGTCTGTTGCTGCATGCATTCGCATTGCCTATAAACTTTTATAATATACACGCGCATATTCAGTATTCGAGGATATGTTGCTCGAACAAAGTAGTACGAAAGTTCTGAAGTTTCACGATTGTGTAGAACTTCGTCCATCGTAATTGCGACAAGGTTGAGGATGTTCCTCGTGAACGATATACATATACATTACGAGATCAAGCTGTGTATCGACCTTGCGTTAGCTTGCGGATACGTCGAATACGTGTTTCCCTACTATTCGTGGAAATACGTATTACCATTTAACCGTTACAGTACGCGTTGTTGATTCTACCGCGATAAGTACGAGGTTACTTTTATGAAAAATTTCCTAAACTTTATCGAATCAACTTTCCGTATCGATCTTGCACTAGCTTGCAGATATACTCGGTGGAAGAAATATAGCGAGGTCGTAGAAACTGTAGAGAATGAAGACGATAGCGGCCTCGAATGGGTTGGATGTCAACAGTTCAGGGACGAACAGAAACGACTGTTGTTCGGTCGTGGCATTTTGAACGGCCTAGGGTAATTTTTCAAAGAAAAATTGTAGCATAAATTTCGTTCAAAGGTACCTCGAGTACACGACTATATTGCTTTCATCAACTATACGCGTCGCTAAAATGTTGCGAACGTTATCAAATCGACCATTAGGCTGCAGATATTTTCAGTACTTACCATGTCACTGCATGCATGCGACAAGCTGAGTAATAGTGACTCATAGTGTCGCAGACGTTATAGATCTAAATTCGTGTATCGACTTTGAGTTAGCTTGCAGATTCCTCGAGTATTATGTAAATGATGTAATACATACCGCTAGGCTGCGCTCATCGAGAATTTCCCAAACTTTATCGAGTTTATGCTTTCGCGTGGAGTCCGCGTTTGCTTGCAATATCTTCGTAGGACGCCCGCTAAAATGAGTAATGCACAGTTATAATTAAATAACGAACTCGTTGTGCGAGTTAACCGACTACCTTTGCCAAACTTTGTCGATCGTATCAACGATAGACAAGGACAGCTATTGTTTTCCTTCCTCGTACGCGCCAATCCCTTCGTATCTTGGGATTCCCGAAAGCTCGATGCAGAGTCACTTTCGAGTTTTATTTCGAACAAACTAACAATTCATTCTTGCTTACATATTTGAGATATTTGAGCTTCTATCCATCCATTAAAAAAGAAGATGACCTCTCGAACATGCAAAGAAACTATTTTCAAAGACCCCTCAAAGTCTCTTTAAACGCGTTTCTTTCCAAATTCGTGAATCGACGATGAGTTGGAAGTAAAGGCAAGTCTCCCCGGTGGATGCGCTTTGCTACGTCGCAGCATCCTTTCCCAAACATCTCCGCGGTAATCCTGTTGGCGCGGACGCGTCCCTCCCATCCCTCTTGATTTCTTTGCTGTTTCTTCCAACTTTATTCACCAGTTTTTCTTTGCTTTCCACGCTGGCAATAAACGGCCGATCCAGGTAGATTGCTGTTGGATCAAAGGAAATACACGAAACGGATAGGAATGGATAAAGAGAGTCCGTTCCGAGGAGGGGGTGGGGGTCCGGGTGTACATAGACCGGGAATACACAGACCAGGAGTTTGCGGAGGGTGTGAGAGACGGTGAGAGCACAGAGAGCGAGCGAGAGAATTGGAGTTTGGCGAAGAGGAAGCAGAGTAGCGGCCATGCAACGGCGCGGCGGGAGGGCTCAATCAATAAAATGTCCCGCAGAAACGTTTTCAGCTCTTTACGAAATCTCCCCGTTTTTTCGCTTTCTTCTCTCCTCCACTGTTAGTCTTCACCTTGTCACATTGCCTCCTCTCGACTTTCCATGTTTTCCCACACTCGTTTCTCCGCTTTGGCTCTTCGACGGTTCTTCGTCCTTCTTCTCACCCCCTGACTCTGTTTCCAAATACTTGAAAGTTGTTCGTTAGTTTTATTGATTTTTTATTGGAAATGTTCTATATACAGGGCGTTCACCTTCTGGCGGTAAATTTTTTAGGATGCGGTTTTACAGGCTAAATTTGCACTCTCGCAGTAAACGTTAGCAAATGTCTCCGTTTCTTCCTTTCTTTAGAGAAGTTGGCCGGGGAGATCGATGTTCGAAGCAGTATCGCTTTTCGATGAGAACTTTGGCAAAGTAAAGAAAAAGTACGAGTTTGTGGAACGAGGAATTCGTAATCAACTCGGCCGATGTTTCTTTTTCGCAGAATACTCGTTCATTTTTCGTCCGACTGTGGGATAATTAAGAAACGTGTTGTCCGGTGAGAGAATTCATTTAGTAGAATTGAAAGATTATTGTGCTCTTCATAATCTCTGTTTAGGTATAATGGACAACGGTCTTCACGTTCGACGCGGTTTTCGCGATTTATAGAACAGTTCGCTAAGAATATACATGTGTATATTCCCTGGCCGCTCGACGGCACGAATTTGTATTTAAACGATCCGCAACACAGTCTGCCAAGAAAGTTTTCGACGACCAATGCTCATAGTTTGCTATCTTAATGCGCAGAAGCAAGTTGTCCAGCGGCTGCGCAAGGAAGTCGAAACGTTCAAAGCGGAAAATGCGAACGGGGCGAAAGTTTCCATCGCGTCGCTTCTCGGCTTGAACAACAATAATCATATTACGAATAACAACGAGACGAAGCTTAAAACCGCTGGGAATAACTTCAATGCGAAGAAATCGAAAGAGGACTACGAAGAAGTCGTCAGAAACGGCGATGTACCATCACCCGCGCAGGATGATGGTATACCGACAAAGTGAGTAACCGCGACCCAATTTTTACATTTCTGGGAATTACTAGTACCATTTACTTGACTCGTTTCGTGTTTAGAGAACGGTCAAGTTCGGTGGAAACGATCTCTGGCGAGGACGACGTTATCGAGGTCTCCATGGACGAGAATTCCAACGAAAAGTCTGAAAAGGAAGAATCAGAAAAAGAGTGCAAGGTCGAGACGTTTGAAAAAATCAATTTTCTGAGCGCACTTGGCCTTATCACTACCGTTACTTGCGCCGAATTGCAGAACAGAAGGGCTGAGAGGAAGCGTCGTAGCACCGCCAATCCGCAATTTGTTTATTCCAGTCTAGATGTGCCAACGGTAAATGATCCGAGTGTCGTCTTGGTATACCGATACAATTGATCGTTTACGTTGGTACTAACTGTACGTTAACATATTTCAGAAACGGAAAAGACATTCGTATCTGCAATCTGGAAATGTTCCGCAAACACGGCAAACAACCGCACGTATGAACGGACCATCGCCTCCCCCTGTAAAAGTTTTACCACCGAAATCGACGTCACCACCGTCGTCGAAGGCTGTGATGAAGTCATTGATTCCAGTACAGAAATCTACTACGAGGCCAAATATTCTTAGAAACGTAACCGAAAGTAAAGTTTTCACCAACAAAGTCAAAGCCGAAAATGGACCCAGTCAGATTCAGTTGCCTGTGCCCACCGTAAAGTCTGTTCAATCGATTGGCAACAAAGCTGTACACATACCAGGCTTACCTTCCAGTCTGACAATCGAAAGGATCAGCAATGATTCAGCAGTCTGTATAACCTGCAGGAATCCAGGTACGTTACGAACGTTTCATCCAGAGAACAGTTACTTGATTTGTAAGTTTCATTGAGTTGGTAATAGAATTCCTTTTAAATGAAAATATATATCGAGTAATTTTCTGTTGGTACAGGTACGCTTACGGTGTGTGAAAATTGTGCATCCAATTATCACGTGTCTTGTCACTCCATATCACCGGCGCCACCAAGAATATGTCCCAAATGCGCGTTAATAGAGGAGGAAGAGATCGATGACGGCGAAGAAGGAGAGGAGGAGGAGGAAGAGGAAGGACGTCCGTCGTTCAAGAAGAGCGAAGAATTCGGTAAATCGTCCTTGGCCTTTAAAAGGATCTTTACCTGTAGTAACGTTGATCGTGTGATTGACAAAAAAGTTCTTGTTTCCTGCAGACACTAGCTTGTTATGAATGTTCGTGGCACGCTTATCTCATTTCGCGGCGACACCGTCCGGAATCTATTTAATGTACCTTGTATGCTTAATAAAAAAAGCAAAGCGGTACTTTCGGTTATATTCGATAACCGAAAGTTAGCGTACAATTCCAATGGTAAAAAAAGAGAACTTGTAGATAATGCAGGCACGTTGTACCAATGAAGAGCGGGAAATTGTGTAACATGGGTCCACAATTTCTAGATTTAACGTGCAACGAGGTATCGCAGCGTTGCCGCAGACTTTATTGAGCGTAGACACACAGAGAGAATAAACGAGAGAGCAGCCTGCCGGAAGAAGTGTCCGCGAGTGAGACCGGCTCCTCGAATACGGCAGAAGAATTTGCAATTAAGAAGAACTTTTTGGTCGATCGTCGGTAATAGGGCACAAAAAAGCAACGTGTATTGAACGCGAAATGTCTTGCAGAGGAGAAAGAGAGAGAAAGATATGAGCTGCGCGAGCGAAACTCGGATCTGAGATTGCAGGTTTACGAGTTGGAAAAACGCTCACAACTACTCGGCCAGTCACTTCAGGTTCGTCCTGTGGCCTGCGTAGAAAGAAATTCATAAATATTTATTTTCATTTGGAATGCTGTTCATTTAATGAAATTGTACGCAAATATTTTTCATCTCTTTTGTTTTTTCATCGGTGAGAACCTGCAAGATCTCTACGTTTCTCCTTGTCTTTTTCGTTTTGAATATTATTTTTCAAAGACACGTCGATTTTTTTCCCTATCGGAAACGTGATTCTTTGCTTTCCTATCGAGGCTCTTTAGTTTACAATGAATCGATTTGTCTCTGACATTTTATAACTTCTATTAACATTATTGGTGTAGACTCTATGTACGTAAAATCTATCTCTTTTAAATTGAACTGTACATAATATTCGATCGTGTGCACCATACGTCTACAGCAATAATTTTATTCGTTAATCCGTGAAAACACGGAATGCACGATGCTTCCTTCGCGAACAATTCCGACTTTAATGTTTTGTAAAAAAAAGTGGTATTAATGTTTCATCCTTTCTTCTTTCTAAATTCAAATTGTGTATTGCTTATGCATTTCTTATCAGTTATAAATATAGTTAATCGTCAAATAGAGTACACGAGTATAGATTCGTATTAAAAAACTACATGTGCGTAGATACTACAAAAAAACGGGAAATATTCGAAATCGATTTGTTCGTTACATCGTGTATTAAGAGCATGCTCATCTTTGTTACGATATTATCCGTTAGAAAATCAACGTGACTTTTAAGTTTTAACTTATTTTCGTATTTCACGGTGTTCATCATTTGTGTAACAAATCCTTTTATCTTTATTCTCACAGCTACAACATCGCACGCGTCAGGAATTATTAGGAAAACAAGAGAAGACTCAGAGATCTATAAAGCGTCTTGTGGACTTCATAAAAGTGATGCAGCTCAGAAAAAGCGAGGATTCTCCAATGCCATCGGCATCGGTCAGCTTCCCTCTTCGACCTTCCTCATCCCAATCTCCTCGAACAGTGTCTCTTCATCAACCGTCAACCAGTCGGATGTCGGGCCTTCCTCAACCGTTAATACCGAACAACGAGAAAGTGCAGTGTCCTACTCCTCCATCGTCCTCAATCAGTTGCCCCGGTCGAGTATCGCCTATGTCGACAGGGCAGAACCTCAAGTGTCCTACGCCTACCAGTTACCAGTCAGTAGCGTCCAATCAGAAAAACACCAGTCATACCTCATCGTCAAAAAAATTACAGAACCAGCCAGAAGGGCAAGTCAGTCTTCCGAAGACCAAAGTCACACCGCAATGCTCAATTATAAGTTGCCAACCACATCAGGCTACAACTCTCGCCTTCAGACCGAAATCTCTGTCGCCCACTCCTCTATGTTCGTCGGTAAACAGTTGCCCGACGCAGTCAGTCGTAACCGTAAGAAGCAAACAAACCGCGCAGTACCAGCGCTCAACCGCATCATCGACACAGAGAACCTCTCTATTACAGCCGAGTATCAGTTGGAACGATCGCCATTTAACGGACGAAAATCCAAGGCGAGGCAGTCAAGGAGTAAATTCGGTATCAATCAACTGCGATCTGCCAGAGCCACAGAAATCTTACTGCCTTCCTACGATAGTGGAGAATCCGACAAACAATTACAAATCACAAAGTCAACCGAGCCAGAGGAGGCAACCGTGTTCAGTAGTCGTCCAAAGTACAGGTCAAGAACCGGTGGTCTTCTCCACTCATTGTTCGCAGGCCATAACAAGTCCTATATCGTCACCGATAATCCTCGAGACTTACGAGACTTCGGTGCAGCTGACAAAGACTCTATCATCGGTCGACAACAACTGTATCAAGACTACCAGTTGGAATCAAACGAACGAAACGAGTCTCCGGTCCAATTGCAACGCGGTGCCCTCACAAAATTCTTCGAGCACGTGAAATTGGAAGAAGCGCATATACCAGCGCCATCTAGAGCAAAGCTAGTATACAAGAGTGGCAATGCGTCCGAGAAGAACGAACTCGATATCAGTGAAACCGCGGATGAAGATACAAATAGCGAGTTCGTTACCAGGACGCACACGTCGTCCTGTAACTTTGAAGATAACTTCACCGATCGAGAGGTGAAGCAGACCAGTTGGCTGTCGAACAGAAGCGCAGCGAAGAAGGGGCAAAAGAAAGATAATGCAACCAAGAGCGATACGTTCGACTCCACTTCGAGTTCGTTAACGCGAGCAGCCGACGTTATCACGTATGAACGTAAACGTGGTAATACGTATATAAGAGTCGAATGTGAACCTGATCACGACGAAGAGGACAGTACACTGTCTGGCACGTGTCAAAATGATACGAACTATTCAAGACGTATCGCATCTTTCGCGGAAATTGTATCGAGCAATCGAAGGGATCGCCATGAATCGGCATCTTTATGTAACGCACAAAGCAATTTCTTAGAACTTCGCAACGAGGTCTCAGTTCCTGATGATAAGGCTGATACCGAGAGACAAGACTTATCCAGTGGCAGACGTTCAACCAGTAGCAGCAGCGTTAGCAGCACGAGCGACAGCGACACTCCGGAACAAGCAATGAACGACACTATCAATTATTCTCGGCGACGATTATCCGGAAACGGATACAAGGAACGTTTGGGCATTAATGCTGTGTCCCCGGAGAGCATGCAAGTGCTTGAGCAATTCGAGTCAGCTATGCTGGAAACTGATTGTAGCAATGCTGCCACTAGTTAGAGTTAGTTACCTTAGAATGCGTTACGAACGCGTTGGTTATGCTCATGGCTAGATATTTACTTTCTTTCTTTCATTGAATAATGTTTGATTACTTTTCATCGAATGCCAAGATTTCTTGAGCGAAGCATGTTTCGTTGAAGGTACTTGTCTGATACGGTAACTCCGCGACGGTAAGTCCGAAACTATTTACTATCATAACAGTTGGTAACTTTAATCAAGGAGTTACTTTTGAGAGTTTATCAAATTTGTACGTGTTCAGTTATGCATTTGTGTTTGTTACTTATCTAGAATATCTAAAGGGAATGAGAATTAGGTTACTCGTAATGGCTACAGATTTCCGTAAGCAGTTCCAGAGCTTTCTGTACTGCCTTGAGAAACAATGCAATCGTTTGTATACCGACAACCTTGATTGTGGCATCGATAACGATGATAATTAAGTACCATTTGCACTTCATCCTATAAGGATACGTAATTACTTCACCATTGTAATATTATCTATGTTGTCTGTTTGTTTATTTATTGATTATTGTTCATTAGACGTTTACCTTGTTCTTTTCGTGACAGTTAACGAACCATGAGGACCAACTTCAAATTTCTTCCGATCAAACGATATATATTCATGGAGAAATTAATAGAGATGCCGATTCACTTATCTAGGTTATACACTCATGTTTGCAATGTTGACTCATATAATTGGTATCGAATTACTCTGTATGGTATCTCTACAAAATTATTTACGCGAATGTTTTTGCCAGTTAAAACTTTGTAAACACTGTTCATTTGCAATAACGACGCGTAGAAAACACGCACATATCTAACAGATTTTGATCTGTGAAAGAGTAGAAAGGCTTGAAAAGGAAGTCTACGTACGTAAGCCGAGTCATATTACCATACTGCCTTAATAGTAATTTAAAAATGGTACTTTTTACAATAATTTCTACGGATATGCACGAGTTTGTATGTACGATTAAATAGACTGATTTGGACGTCGCCATATTGACATTAAGAGGGACAATGCGTGAGAAGTAAAGACGTTAATCAAAATGCGTTACCGTAGTCGAAAACCTAGGCGTTAAGATTGCGCGTACGTTAACAAGTAGGTAAAACGTTTGTAGGAGTAACGTATCATCTTCATTTTATGATTTAGATAAGGTTTCTTACGAATGGAGTGTAAGCGAGCCGTTCTCAAATGGTTTACATCGGGGTAAATTCGTAGGAAAAGAACGTCGTTGTCATTTTTAGCGTATCATTTTTCCGAATTTGCAAGTGTTTACTCGAACGACTCGATGTGTACCAGTATTCATTACATTTTAATCCGCGGTATAAGCGGATGTCTTTCATCGACTACATTGTGCCGAATATAAACGATTTATACAGCGACGAGTCATCGCGATGATATCGTCGAGATAATTTGTCCGATGAAAAATTGGGCGTAACGAAGCAGTTGAGTTGGTTAATCTATTTATTGCGTTGTCATTTTTTCTCGCGCGGTAAATACCGCCTGCTTGTCCAATACATTTACCTAGTGTATAAAATAAGAAAAGCTGAAAAAAAGTGGAAATTGTTATGCAATGTAGGCAACGAGATTAAGATCGAAATTCGTATTTTTATGAATAAAGTGAAACTGAAATACAATAAATTTCAGGTTGTAAACAGTTTACTAATCGTCATTGTCAGCTGTCGTTGGCGTGGAAAAGTACGACGAAAAATTTACACGTCATAATCTCAACGATTTTTGCCGACGCGGTATTTCGATCTGCGCGATAAGTTTTATTTCCCATATTGACGAACAACGGTGTCGCGAGAGGGGAATCCTCGACTCGAACAAACACTCGGCTAATGATATGTAAATATGGCGGAACTAATCAAGCGGCTGTGCCAACAGGCTGCAAGAAGAGATCGGTAGTGGCGCGCGAGCGTTCGATAGCCGATGCATTTGCGCTGGCCTCTGCACACACGTATCGTGGATCGTGGCGCAGTAACCCGCGTACATATTTAATGGTCGCACGTTAATTGCGCTCTGTTTGCCCATTCCCCACTCTACGCTCCATCCCTATATCTATCACGGTTCTCGTCACCCTTTCTCTACCCGCCCTTATCCTTTGTTAGTTTCTGTCAGAGTTTAATTTTAACCAATTTATCTCGAATGCTCGATCGTTCATCATCGCAATCGCCCGTAAAATGCGAATTACGGGAAACCGAGCTTTTCGCGTCTCTGTTCCCAACGCTTTGCAAACGGTCGTTTTGCTAGCAGAAATTTTAATATTTTTCTTACCGTATTAGATTTAGGCTACGAACGATTCACGACTTATAAGATAAGAAGCGAAAGTGCCACTATACCACGATTCGGAGATAAAGTCACCGATCACATCCACAGACGTTACCATTGGAACTGTGAGTCTCTGTTTCACCGTTTTGTCGCCAGGTGGACAGGCATCGCAGTGTAATTTTTCTTGGATGAAATTCAAATCACGGTGCACAGTTAACTCTTCTTGTGCGGGTCAATCGGTACGTATTCGTTTCTTACGATCGATCAGAGTAATTTACAAACAGAATTTGTACGGTGAAATATTATTTCCTATTTCCAGTATCACGGAGTAGGAAGCTATTGCGAGTAGGAGTAGCGATCGTTTCACAGTGGTACGCGCTCTCGAACCAGAACAACACAGGTGTTTTGAATATTTCTTCTATCCGATATCGTAGATCGTAAAATTAAGGAGTTTTTTCGATTATACGAGTAAGAAAAATACAGTTTTCGTAGCAAAAATCATAGGTATTAGATAATGTTAGATACTCGAGAATCGGAAAGACTCCTGAAGTTTTAGCGATTTATTACATTTGTAGATATGTTTTAAAAAGGCTAAGAAATCGGTTTTTATTCGTGACTAAAATATACGCGATAGACCACAGGATATACATGACATGTTAGCCAATGGCCATGTTTCGTCTCACCATTCTCTTTCGCATATTGTTTATCGCTGTTTTGTACTGCTTATCGTGTTCACTTCTGCTTATCTATTCCGATGCTTTCTTGCACTGTACTCTTTTCCTCTACTCTCCTCGAGTGTTCTTTTTTTCTCCGTTTTAAAGCTACGTTTGATATCCTCTTGAAAATATTTGAACGAAAGTCAACGCCTCGTATTAACACTTTTCCCTGGAAAATTTGTTTCCTGGCGCGGGGTCTGCTGATCCGTCTGAGTCGAGCGCGTTACTTTTGCTGCTTCGGGACAAACAAATTACAGTCAATCTTCGAATATTGGTTCCCGCTCCTGTCGCACGGCGGAACGTTTCATTTGATGTAGGAAATGACGGTTTGGTCGCAGTGAGAAAGCGCCATATCCGCAATTTTCTCGATCGACAGGCAGTCGCCCTTCGTCGACTAAACAGCCTTCGAGAAAAATCACGTTGATTTACCCTCGAGTAGATTTCCAGTTTCAACTGTCGAGATTAACAATAATTGTGGTCGATATTTCCGCATATCGAGTGTCCTATATCTTTATGTGGGAACATAAAGAGTAACTAAATAGAATTAAAAACTTTTGTAGGAAATAGGAGCAATCGTAGAGCAAAAGACGTTGAAGTAATAGCGATCCAACTTACTCCGCTCTCCCTTGCATATAAATAAGCAATAACTAACCTCGTCCAGAGAATTTAGCTTACTTTTTTTGGTGTAAAAAGATATCGAGTTCTTCGACATGTTCGACTCGGTTCGCAGAATTTTTGCGCAGCGGCATGCAGAGTCGGTGGCATTTATCGCGTTCCATTACCGACGCTGGTCGATTCAGTCGCCATCAGCATCAGCAGCATCGCCAGTCCCAATTAAAAGCCTTCCATCGTCGCTTCGAAATTGATATCGGGAAATAAAAATGCCAATCCCAGGCGTCTATTTTGCGTGATAGAGCACGAAATGTGTGCATAGTTCTCGATACATACGAGACTTGCGTTCGTGCAACACGCGTTGGTCTTGAAAGTGTTAATTGACCGCTGACGGTCATTACACGGTTGGTCGCGGATAAACACCGCAATTCCGCGAACGAACAGTTCGACTTTTCGGCGAATTAAAATTGCAACATTGGTAAACCGACGCGACGGGCGTCACTTATTTTTCAGGGTCGGAACGCGATCTCTGTTATCCTGATAGAATATTCGCAGGAACACGAGGAAGAGCTCGTCAATTTTCGTGGGAGGTAACAGAGTTGCTAACGCCACGTGTCACTCTAATTATGCGAACGTTTGCCGGCAAATTCGAATTTTAAAGAGCATGGTCCCCCTAACTCCACTCTATCCTAATTGCAGCGACAGCGGGTCGATCGAATTTTGGACGTTAACATTTGTCGTTAATCATTACAAGCCCCCGATCTCTTGGTTTTCAGCGGTCCGCGCTACAGAGCTCGCGGCACGCTGTGGCGCAGGTAATGTATTCGGAATTCCAGTCGTGTCGCGACGTTATTATTCCGTCGCGATGTGTAAAACTAGTTGACGCTTCGTAAACCTCGATTTCACGCCTCGTCGACCTCTAATTAATGCAGTAGGAAATTGTTATTCCGTTACGTGCACTCCACGTTCTATGCATTATTTCGGACAGCCGATCGTACACGTCCGTGGCCGTCCACCGTCATTTACCGTCCATTTGCCTTTCGTACGATATTAATCGCGTTTTTCGTTACAAATGTAAACGTTCTTTCCCGATTGCTCGCCGATTCGTAGCGGACCTCGGTTAAATCTTTATGACACACTCTGCTGGACACTTCGATCCACACGGTATTCGTGCAGCTTACTCGTCAAATATAAAACGATTCGAAGGTACACTTTGTGTTTCTGTTTGCGAAAGAATTCTATCGAATCACAGGTGAATATACAACTCGGCTATTTGTGTTTGTCGCCATGGGGCGACAACGGCTAACCCCTAACACGGTTGAAGTTGGGTCTTCTCGGACCCAATCCTACAAAGACCGATCGCTACACTGTGCTCGATATTTCTCGTAATTAGATCGCGTAGGCCCAGCATCGGACGAGTTCGGTAACGAGGGGAAGCGACGAGAGGACTTGTAGTTACGTAGCGATAACGAACGATAGATGGTTGCCTTAATAACAGCCAGCGGGTTCCTTCCAATTTCAAGTTCGTGCTAGCAATTTACCGAAAATTCCCTCGTTTCGCTCATTACCCGTCGCACGCGCTGTTCGACCTGAACGCGAACGATGGGCCATAGGTAGAACATAACAGCCGTGTAGGTAGACTGACAGGATGGGTACGGCGCTGCTACCTCGTATACGTAGATGTAATGCATGCTAAACATGTCAGGTAATTAACGAGAGCATTACACGTATGCTCTCCCCTCTCTCCTTCGTACAGTTTCCTACACTAATTACAGTTAGGTCTAGCGACAACCAACAAATGTAACATAGTTTGAAGTTTGTTATAGAATCGTTGCCGAATAAAGTGTCGACCAAGTATCCGGATATCATAGGTTGTCTCGCACAACGAAGTCACGGTTTCAATGGATGGTGTTCGGGCGTAAATAAAAAGTAATTTTGATAAAAACCTCTTCGATGTCTCCGGTACCATTCGAGGAATTTATAATTTACTCGTTGCTATATTTTCCGTTGGGAAAGGACGTGGAATTTTTTCGATCGACCCTAAATGTGGGCTCGTTCGGCGGGTTCTTCGGATTTGGCGTTAATAGTTTGTTAAACGAATCGGGGCGTCGCGGTCGTTTTCCAGCAGAAGCCCGCATCGGTCGACGAGAATTCAAGCTGAAAGACACAGACAGACACAAAGACGTACGAACCGTGCTCGAGGGTTCAAAGAAATTTTAATCGAGATACAGGGACGCGTGTGCGCTACTGATTCTCTGACGAATTACACATACGGGTCCTGTTACGCGAGGCTGCCGGTATGGGAAATTAGTTACCTATTACTTGCTTTAGATATCGATGGTTCCATAGGCGATCCTCCGTTCTGAAAATAAATGTTTGTTGTGGTAACGGAGAGGTGAAAGGTAAAGGGAAGAGGGAGATGTCGGGGCGTATCTTTTATAATGCTTTAACGATGATACATCGCTTCGGAGGCATCCCAATGGCCGCAACTCTGACCACGTTACTGTCATTTAGAAAACGAACTCGCGAATCCGTCTCCGAGAATCGTGGCTGCGGTTTTCGCAAAAACTGGAGGTAGCGGATTAGCCAAAGTTGGGTAAAATAAATTTAGAATGTTCGCGAACGAGACAAAACGACGAAGAGAGATCTGAAAAGTAGCAATGTGCAGGCGCGAGAAACTCGAGTATCGAAAGAGTAATCGCAGGAGAGATAGGAAGCATGATAGACAGAGATTTGGTAAAATAGGGGAAGGACCTTTAGCCTGGTCCTTGTTGCGATCGTACTGGGCGAGGTATGGTCGCCGCGACGCGATGCGACCCGTCCACAGGACCGACGAACGGTTAGTTAAGGAACATGGGAAAGCACTTCTGAATCACTCTCGACGACGCGCGTCCCTTTGCTCGCGCTACTTCGAATATCACGGTATCGTACACTTTTCCACTAGATTTCGCTTCATGCATATATCAATTTTCCACTCACGTCACCGGCCTGCTGGAAACGTACGGCGAAAGTGGAATTTGCGGACCGAGATACGCGGAATCCGATACGCGACGATGATTCAACGCGGGACTGCTGTCACGCAGTGTCATATCGTAAGAGGTAGGCCCGACCCAGAAAGAATTACGATAGGAGAAAAATTGAAAGCACGATCTACACGATAAAACGACTCGTTATAGACACAAATAGGTAATTCTTCGGCTCAGAAAAATTCCCCATAGATGCAAAGCAACCTCCGATGGGGTAGCTAGAGAGATAGATAGCGGACAAACATTCGAGACGAGCAAAGGTATGTTTCGTGTCTTCCCTCGTGGCTCGTGGACTTTCTTTCGTCCGTTGCGTTTCTTTTTTCCGCGGGTCAGCGCGAACGCGTGGCCAGATTCTAACTCGGAAGCGATGCGTCATAATCAGGCGGTCAACTTACTTAGTCCGGAGTGCTGCGCGCTTAAGTTAATTAGCTAATTACTAATTTTAATCGGATGACGTATACGCATCTCGAGGGATACAAGCAAACCCTCTTAGCAGGGGGAAACTGAATTCCCATCGCCCTTCTCTCGTTCTCTCTCCCTCCTTCTCTCACCTTTGCTTGTCCGCTACTTTCCGCTCGCTCTCGCTTCGTCTCCTCTTCCCTTCCCACCGAGCTTGATACGCTGAAGCCGCGAATCCCGTCTAGCTCTAAGGTAAACTCGACTTAATTGGGTCTAAGTAATTTCGCTAAAACTCCTCGGTTATTTTTCACCCATTTTCGACCGCGCGGCTTCTTCGTCGCTTCGTTCCATCGCCTGCCAAGATGCGCGCGAGACCACGAGACCTTAGTATCGGATATTGTCCGCAATATCCGCCCCCATCGTGGAACATTCGCGTCGAAAGATTATCGTCCCAGGTGCTCTGCACGCAAATCAGGTTATTCCTTGTTAATTACGAAAAACAGCGCAAAAAACCGTCTAGCGGTAGCGCTAAATGAATAGTTAAGATGATTTAAATGTCGACGGGGAAAACGCGTCGAGCAGGCTGAGCTCGCTAGGAGAACCAGCCGTGATTTTAAATCCACTCGTTTCGCGTAACACGACGAGCAGTCGTCGCGATCGACGCGATAAAATCAAATCAAACTTTAATTAGATTCTGTTTGCGAGATTCTGCATCGTACCTATCCCGAACAAAAGAATCGCGGCAAGGACATGCACGCGTAGCAAGAGCGAAACCGGCAATCTTCGCGAGTCCTTACTCCAACCGACACCGTACTCTGGTGTGCTCGATATCACGAGCCGCGCGATGAATTGCTTACTTTTCGAAGGAGAATGCTGCTCAGTTGGGCCCGTTAACGAGGTGGGAGTTAATTAACCGAACCGAAGCAAGAGGGAGTCGTAGCGAGGGGTGTAGGATAGCGGGAGGGACGAAAGAGAGAGGAGAAAAACAGGAATCGGTGCAACGACGAGGCCTAGCGGGGGAAGAAGAGACAGTAAAGCCGGCAATAGCGACGCGGAGGGTTCGGGGATCGAGATACGGGTAGCGATAATAGCGCGAGCAAGAGGACGCGGGGATAGAGAGAGTTAGGGTCGCGGAAAGCTACGGTGCACTAGGGGATGGAAACGAGAGAGGGATAGGTGTACAGAGCATGGCGTGCGGGTTCGTAATTAGGGATCTATAATTGCGTGGAGTCAGCTAGAGCGGTTGAGTCGAGTGGCAGGCAGCCACGTCGTTCACACGTGCGCGCGTTTGCGTACCTATGCGGCTTAGGCGGCCAACGCGAAGCGTCGCGACGCGACGCCGACGTGGCCATGCGTCCGGTGCATACGTGTTCTCCGACACTGGTATGCCTGGCTGGACTAACTCTCCACTCGGGGACGTCGCTAGGTCCGTTGCTGTGATTACCCTACCGATCGAGAATCGCCAAATTAGAGCCAGTCCTCCGTGTGAGCGAGGCTCTCGCTAAATTAATCGCGCGTTTGCATAATCTGAAACTCTTCGCTAGTATTCGAGGCAAATAGTCTTTCCTTCTCCCGAACCGGTAACGTATTTGCGTTGATTTCCCGGATACATAGATTACCCGTACCTTAAAACAGTGTCCCCGATTCGTCGCCTTTGGCGATAATTTAACGAGCACCGTGTACACAGGCAGGTAGGATTGTTACAACGGAGACACGCGCGATGGCTCGGGTAACAACGTCGGCGCTAATTGGAACGACGAAAAGTTTCGGTCGTTACGACTAAGCGTTTTGCCTATCGGTCAGACACGCGTGGCCGGTTTTCCATCACTGCACACGCATCGTCTACACACGCGTGGCTCGGTTCGCGTAGGCAGCGCTCGGGTTCTATCGGCTTCGCTAATGAGGCAGATTATTCCCAGCCAGACTGGACTGACAAGAAAGAACAAGAATGTGCATAGGAAGTGGGTTTGTCGTTCGCGCACTGATAGCGCGACATCGCGTTCTAGTGGGCAGATAAGTGCATCTGCCGGAGATACGAGTCCCGGGGCCAACGTTTTCCAACTTACGATTAACCGACCAACCGAAACGTCCATCAGTCCGCGTTGTTTTTAAGACCGATACAGCACTTACCACCCAACGATCCACTTAGGCTCGCGATATTTTCCGGGCGCATCTCGCTTCGTAAACAAAGCCGAGGGAATTATCGGGAAATACGAATACGGTTAACGAAGCGAGGTTGTATCAAAATTGAATCGAGCAAACGAGATCGCGCGGAGGCGTTCGAAGTCGAGCCGAAAATTTCCTCGACGAGCCGAGGATCCGGCTCGAGCTCGGGATACAGCCGAAGGCGCCGGTAAAGAGCTTTCCCTGGCGCGGCGCTTTCTTCAGCTTGGCAATCCTTCACAGTTAACGCCCCTAATCGTATTCATTAAAGTGCTCTCAATGCTTTTACACGGCTCTCAAGCTCTGCCACCATTTTCTCGCTCCCACTCTTTAAACACCCACGCTCTCCTCCCTTAACGTCCCTCTCGTTCTCTCTTCTTCTACCTTTCCGACGTGCTTTCAACGCCTGAGATCTTGAGTAGATTCTCCTTCCCTGCCACTTGGTCTGTTCTCCATCGCGTCGATCTCCTTCTCCGTCTCTCTCTCTCTCTCTTTCTCGCTCTTGCATCCCCGTCGCGAGAGCTTTTAAGTTCGCAACAATGCGCGGATTTATAAACCAGACCGAGGGCATTGTTATCGGCGAGTGATTGGAAGGCGGCGTTTCGACACTGGCCGAATACCAACCATTGGTTACCGTCCATTGTTGACCCCTTTATCTTGGAAATTCGTGCTCCGCCACCTTACTTTTCCCACTTCGACCGCCAGGGACTCGCTAAATCACTTGGTTTTATTGATGGACCTATCCGTACTGGTGGAAAGGCGCTGCCAGCGCGGTATCACGACTTTTTGATAAACGGCCCATTGTGGCCCGTCCTTTCTTCGCGGTTTCTTCCTGTCCCCGGCCCTTTTTCCGTTTCCCGTCACCCCGCGCTTCCAATACGTCCGATTCGCGTTTGCCTTTTTTGGCTAGCCTCGATAGCGTAGCCAGAAGCCAGTCCTAAACGAGCTTCGACAGGCTAGACGGTGCGTGCATCGAATTGAAGTTTACCTCGATTATCGCAGGAATTTTCAGCCCCTGTTTTCTGCAACAGTCGAGGCTTTCACTGTACCCTGGCAGTCCCGCGTTCGTATTTCGATCGCCACGACGAGCCGGTGAGAGACACGTCTCGTCTCGTCGCACTCTGTTTCGGAGCACCTTTTTGTGCTCGAAATTAATGCCGGAGCGTGTGGATGCGCGCGGATCCCTTCGAATTATACGCATCGGTGACAGTGCTCGCACAATAGGATACGATAGGATGAATCGAGTTTCTACCCTCGGTTTGCGAGTTGACTTTCCCATGATGCGGTCGTAATCAGATCATCTCTACCCTACCAGTCTACGTATCGCCTCCGAATGTGCGCCATCAATGGCTACGTACCATTTTTGTTTATTGCTTAAGTGGATCCATTGTTGACGCGGGTGGCGCGCTTGCGTTCTGGTCCAAGAATTAATTAAATCGCGGTCAGACGTTGAACGCTTAAAACGTTCTCTTCTTTATTCGACCGAGCGAGGAACGCATTATTTTCTCGAGAGAACGAGCAGATGATACCTCTGTAAACCATGCGGTGGTACATAGGCAGTTTACGTTACGGACTGCTCTAAAGCGATCCATTTCCCCGGCGCGATAAATACCACTCAATGGGAACGTTTCGTTGTCGAACCGTGCACGAGCGAGTAATCGCTGGTCGACGAAATCTCGGCGAGCGTAACGAAATCATCGAGCGATTACGCGTCATGGGAACCGGGGCGCTGTGCCGCGACGATAGAGAAATTCGTGCGTTCGAAGGTTTGCGGGATCGGGCGGGAGGTTAAAGCGCGTTAGAATAATATATGAGGTCGAAGGTATAGTAGCCGCCACGACGGCATATCGATTTTTGGCGGTGTGCCGCACGTGTCTCGGGCGTTCGACACGTGCCGGCGCCGACGTTGCTGAAGGGATGCAGGAGATTCGAGAAAAGGTATCGTTGGCCGAGCGAGTTTCGTGTTTGGAGCGGCACGCGTATGCGTGGCGAGAGTCCGCGCGCATCAATTGATCCAGCAGTTGGTTGACGTTTGCTCCGCGATCACGGCCCACCCTTCGCGCCACGCAGTTAAGCGCTATCTTCCGTTCATCCGATCCGTAATTATGCCAGTGGAGAAGTATCACAGCTATTTGTACGGATCGACAGGCATTAGTAGCAGAAGCACGGATCGGGCTTTCCCCAGCCTGATCGCGCGATGATCGTTTCTGTTGCATCGTATCAGGGTTTCTTCCCATAATTCTACAATCTCCTGAGTAGTCTACCGTCTAAATTTCTGCCCGCTTTGTTCGCATTGCATCTACTTAATACGATAGAGAAGTCTGCTGATTTTCTCCTTTTGCGTTTTCGTCATCGGATTTAGCCCGATCGGTTATTTCTCCCTGACGATCGAGTACGAGACAAGTGGGAAGGAACTCTTTTTCTCTCTCTTTCTCCCTTTCTCACGAACAGAGTAGCGTAAATAAGCGAGCGAGTTTTTCTTTGCACAATATGTTGCGGGACCATTACTTAGGCGCGGAGTGGGGTTGGAGGGGGTAGCTGCTGCACAGGGAGACTGGCTCTTACCTAAATAACCACTCAGTCACTCGCAGACTTAGCTGGGAAACGGCGCAGAGGCGGAGAAGCGGAGAGGGTGGTTCGGTCCGAAGAGTTGCCAGAGAAGGGTGGGGGGTTAAGGCCAACGTGGGGGATGCCCCGATACTATTACGCGATGTAAGAGTAACCGAGCATCTAGAAACCACCCCGCCAGATTAACGAGACCATTCTGCGATTGATTTCTCGAAAATTGCTTCGATCGTTAACTTCGATACCGTGCCGCGATAAGTAAACTGATTTTTCCTATGATTTCCGTTCACCATTCTTTCCATATTTTCAAACGGAAGCGAACGGTTGCTTAGAAAACGGAACACTCTAGCGAGGAGTGTACGCAGCTTATAAAAATGTGACGATGCAGTTCTATCCATTCGCCCTTCTCGGGCAGTTCGAAGAGCGAAGCAAAGCGTTACACGTACCGTGTAACGTTGCCGTTTGAATGCCCTCGCTCGTTACTCTTATCCTCGCTCGCCATAGCAATTTAGCACATACATTGCACGCGCGTTGGCCACGTTCCGATGATTGCTCGAGATTGGGGGCGGTCCTTCGCGCAAGATTCGGTCGCGATAAGGACACGCTCTCTCGTAACCCCGCGATTCTTTGTTTCCGCTAGAATGAGAAAAGTTTCGGGCCCCACGGGGCTGGCATTATATCGAGCGTCACTCCTCGACCAATCGATAGCTATCGGTCTCCTTCGATTTGCCTGATCCCAGATACCCCTTTCATGGTTAAGACGATTCGTATCGTACATTGTTTCTTATCGAACGTGCTTCCTTTCTAACTACCTATTTTATTTTTCT
The DNA here is from genome assembly GCF_026225885.1 of Hylaeus anthracinus. Taxonomy (NCBI): domain Eukaryota; kingdom Metazoa; phylum Arthropoda; class Insecta; order Hymenoptera; family Colletidae; genus Hylaeus; species Hylaeus anthracinus. The sequence continues at coordinate 15,347,877 of NW_026534337.1, forward strand.
CCATTTCGTCAGCGAAGGTTACGTCTAATTCTACGTTGTAAACATAGGAATGTATGATTTCATCCCAAGCAGGGAAAAGTACGCGTGAACAGATAATAGCGCAGGTATCGATGAAGTTTCGAAGCGTCGCGTTTGCGTAGCGAGTAATTTAGTCGAACAATGTCCTTTCAGGCTTTGACGACGCGCGTAAGAGGTTGCAAGTTTTCGCGCAAACAGACCCGTGAAAGTTGCGCGACAAGGTTTCATTACGTGACTTTGTCGCGATCGTGCATGTGGCTTTACGAATCGCGGAGTTTAAGAAATTAGCATCTCGAGCGTCGATGGTAGCCCGAGGTATGCGCGCCGCGTCAAAGCGACATTTGCGGGGAGACGGAGCTCGGACGTTGCGAGGGGATCATATAGTGCGGGTCAAAGCGAGGTAATGGAGCGCTGAAGTTACTGGTTGTTAATCGTCGATTACAATTAACTCAACCTAACCGGTGAATAAACCAGACCTGTTAATTGCGCCAAGCTGCAATTGTACGTTTCGCTTGGTGGGCATCGAACAGCGGTCACAGTGTCAAGATACACGTGGTTCATTGGTCGTCCATTGGAAGAAGAATACATAGATAAGCCTCGTGTAACGCGCTATTTCGGTTGAGTTTACAAAAATGGAGTACCCTCCGATCGGGCTGATTTCTTTATCACAGGTAGCCCTTGACTTGACGATTACAATGGTGGTCATCTTGACCCTTAACTCCACGCCCTCCTTCCTTCACTGACCAACATAACTGAAACGCTCCAAAAAGTGCTTTTCTCGATTGTTTTTCCCGTGGAGGAACATCAGTGTTTGACCCATAATTGCGTAAAATTGCGTAGCACTATTTACCTTGGACTCGTCGACGACTTATTTATTTGAAATACGACTATCGTAAGCCGAAGGGTATTGGAAATTATCTTCGTGGAAAAGGTTCTATCGTTGTTGGTCCAACGCCGATTTTCGATCGACTGCGTTCTCTTCGAGGCCAGCTACGAAGTATGGTTTGTCGCAGGAACTGCAAACAAGCCGTTGCTCGGAAGCGGCTTAAAAACGACACCCGGTACGATCACTGTCATGGCAGCCGTTGCCGCTTTCTCGTAGCATTCTCCCGAAGGTTAATCCCTATTGTCGGGTGACATAAGCCTCATAATGGATGGAACCGATCCGGAGAACGTACGGCGCAGGCCCTGCACAAACGCGCAACGAATTCGATTCGCTCTGTTTGTTGGACGAAACGTTGGCCGTGGTGCAAACAGGGGTAGAAGATTCTTTTCTCTCGCGAACAATAGGACGTCTGAGCCTGTTCAGGTTTCTGGACGACGCGTAACGCGACGTTTTAGTAATCTAGCGGAACAAGACTAACGCGAGGAAATCGTTATTTGATACATACGTTATCGGTAAAGTTTGGTAGCCGTATCTGTCGTGGTTCCAGTAGGTGGATGTACAATCGAAACCTTTCCTTCGATGGTCAGCGAGGGTGTCCGTTTCGGATGCTTTAACGAGGCGAAACGAGCCACGGACAAACGCGGTAAAAGGGCCAATCGCAATCACTTTTCCCGGCCAATTCCGTAATTCTCGCTAAGCAGAACGAACGCCTTCCCTCTTTCCTTTTCCTCGACGGAAAGCCACCTTAGATTCCGTAGGGTAAGGGGTCCGATGGAAGCAGGGGGTGGGTGGCCGCTCGCAATCATCGCCCAGTCTTTTAATTTCCTATACCGACGGGAGAGAGCACGTGTAAATGTACGCGTGGCGTGCACGCGCGGGTCCATACGCGCGCGCGTGTGTGTGTGTGTGTGATTGCGCTCGCGCGCTCGCCTGTTCATTCGTGTGAAACGGATGTAGGGAAGATAGGGTAGAGAGAATAGGAGAGAAAGTTTCAAGTAAACGAGGAAGAGAAGAAGATAGCCTGCGAAGGCGAGAGTGAAGGAGAGAAGGAGAGCGAGTGAAACAGAGAGAACGGTGGCTCGTGCGCGAGGGTCTGCACGGGGTGGTAATTGGCTGTCATGGCTTCCCAGTTCTACCAACCGCCCAACAACCCCGAGAGATTGGTATCGCTTATAATTAACTTCTCCGTGCCACGAAGCCACCGTTTCCATCGTGGCGTCCACGAAAAAGAGCGGTAGTTACAAAGAAGAGGGGGCGAGGGTTAAAAAGCGCGCGGCTGAGAGGGCGAAACTTTCGGTCGTGTCTAAAGTCAAAAAGCTTACGGGGACTTCGGAAGCGTAGAAGGAAAAGAAAGCAAAGTCGAGTCACACTGGGGGGTGTGAGAGGATTCGTTGTGCCGCTGCCGGCTGGAGTGGAACGGTTCGCGGTCCCTCCCTTATTTCTTATTCGTAATATTAAGTTCTCGCGGTGTACCGACGTCTAGCGGGGAGGGATCGAAATTCCGTGTGCCCGGGAGCATCGAACGGTGGTGTCTCGTTATTTCGTAATTTTCCTTAGGTGCCGTAATTGGAGCCTTTTGTAACCGCGTCGCCACCCTAACGAAGAAGATCATTAGCTTTGAGGAAATCTGGTAGTCCCGCAAGTTTCTCGGCGGACACCTTTGAAATGAGCTCGCCAACACCTTTAGGGCGGCGGAACGAGTCGGAAAGAAACGCGGAAGCCGTGCGTCACGGTTCGAGGAGGATTTTACGGGACACGGGATAGCGGTTTGCCACGCGTGGCGGAGAAAGAGACGACAACGATACGAAGAAAAGCCCTTTCAGTTCGAAGAACGCGCGCGAGCCATCGAGAAAGTCTGGATGGAGCGAACGAGACGGAGAGGAATCGACGCCGAGAGAAGAAAACGCAAGTGCGAACCAAGGTAATACGTGCGGGAGACAGCGAGAGGAGGACGGAAACGGAGGGGACAGAAAGGCTCCAAAGTCTAAGTAAGTAACATCCATTTCTATCCCATACCATCTAGACGCTCCTTTTACTTTGGTTTACCTTATACTTTACGCGCTACTTCTGCGACTTTTTATTTGCAATTCCACTTTCTTCCACGACCGTCACCTTCGCGCTGTGCTTCTCAGAAGCATCTCGGCCGGCTACGTGCATCTCCCCCCGTTCCCACAATACCATTTGTGCGTTGCTAAACTTTTCGCTCGAAGGTGGCTGAGTCTAGTCGAAGACATTTTTCGCTAGATCAACGCGTCGTGGCACAGTCCCGTTGTTCATGGTACGAATTCCCAGGTGGAATAAGAAAACGCGAGCCGGTGCTCCAGCCCCTACATGTATTCAATGCCGCGTAGGGTCCATGGAATGTCGGTGCAGTCCTTCCGTAACTAGTTTCCGAGCAGGTCAGCCCAATTAACGTTTTCACGCGCAGCGTGCTTGTTCCCTCGTTTTCATCCACCGTATCGCTCCCTCTCTGTTTCTCTCTTGCGCGCGCGCAAATCTTGCCCGCCACCGGCATTCGTGCCCTCAGCAGCCAACCTGGCCTATTCCAGCGAACACGCTGCCATGCCACGCCATGGCAAGTCTCGCAGAAACTTATAATTGCGAAAGGGGTCCGCAATTATAATTGCCCCCGACCAGCGGAGACGGATCTAATTATTCAAACACTCGCGTTCGCGCGACGTGGCGCGAGCTCCGCGAAAATTGGGCGTACGCGTAGATTGGATCCGAGAAATTAGTTTCATTTTTCGCCCCATCTTTTCGAAATAGATCCCGAATCGATATACATAAAGCGTCGCGAGGAAAAAAGTTTTCGCGTTAAACGCGCGTCCTCGTTGCTCGATTTACGAGTTCGAGCGAGGGTCGGTGGCAGGAGAAACCAACGGGCACTGGCAAACGCGAGTCGTCCGAGAGGTAAGGAGCGAGAGAAGTCGTGCAAGGAGGGAGCCAAGACTCCGGTCAATTAAGCGCAGGAAATTAGAGTTTTAATTACGCAGTCATTCAGAAAATTACATCGGGGACCATGAAGAAGGCATCCGCAATCACCAACGAGCGGCGACGAGGGCACGCCGTGCCCTTTCCTTCCGACAGACCGTCCGACCGTTTGAAAAGAGTAAATACAAATCGATCGAAACGCGATTCCTCTATTGTCCAGCGATCGTCGTTCGCTCGAGACGAGTCCCCGTCTTTACGTATTGTAAGGCGAATTATTTTCCCCGTATAACCTCAGGATAAAACGCGTTTCTTTTCTCTTTCTCCCCTTCTTCTCTGTTTTGCAAACCGCCATAGCGTTTACCTTTTTCGGAAAATTCCGGCGGTCCAGATTGAGCGAACCGATAGAGACGAGTGAAATAGCGAAACGGGTCCGGCGTATCGCGCGGCAAGGGCTTTTTCGAACGAATAAATTACGCCGTGCGCGCGAACCGAGTCGTTCTCCTTAACTGCTGCATTTAAATTTTAGCAAACGAGCAATTCAGCCTTTAATTGCTTCGCATCCATACCCGATGTCCGTAACTGCTCTCTCGCGCGAACCGGTAACTCGTAGCCATTTCCGCGAAGACCGTTTCCTATGAAATTCGTCGCACGCGTATGCGTTCCGATCCGTCGTCGTTTTATCCGTCACGCGTGCCAATTCAGGATTCGTCGAGTACCAGCAACGCGAACCGAGTTATCCGATCGCACGGTTGCGCGATCGTCGATTTTCCATCGCGGTTTCCTCCTCGATTCGATCGTTGAAACCAGGTTCGCGCGGTCGACGCTTGGACTTGGCGGTGTCGTGTTCAGCGTCGGTTGGCGCGAATCTACGACCGAAACGAATCGACGCGAAGCGGGAAACGTTAACAGGAGGCATCCCGTGGAAAAGAACACCCGGAATAGGACGCCGCGGATGTGGGTCACAGGGAAAGTCAAAGGTAGCGCGTTAAATTCAATTACAAGTGGCTGTGATGGCCGTTTGAACGGATATAGCTGCGGATTGGCCGAAGCTTGTCGGAATCACTTCGATTCGCAGTCGATAATGGTATATCCTGGGAAACGCGACCGATATTCGGTTTAAATTGGTATCGATGGTACCCTTTAGGACGACTTCGTGACACGTCCACGTTCGACCTGTCCTCCCGGATCGCTTGATACCCGGATTGCACTCCGACCGACCATTCGTCGGAACCGTCAGAAAAAGAGGAAGAGAGAGAGAGAGAGAGAGAGAGAGAGAGAGAGAGAGAGAGAGAGAGAGAACGCCGGATAGAGATCGATTCCACGAGTTAGGTATTAATAGCGATGTATGTTAAATGGAACAGGAGATTGGTCGTTCGTCGTCGGAACCGAATTATTGTCACTGTCTATTTTCGCGAGACGACGTTCCTTATTCATGAGGTTTCCTTGGAGCGGTCGTAATACACTTCATGATTTACTTATAGGTTGGAAGGAAGGCTTCCAAAATGTCTACGAAGTATTATTAAGCATTCGCGATTAATTTATTAAAACCAGGATCGAGTCCCAGAATTACTCTTGCTCGACGTAAATGTTCGGTTGAAAAGTAGCAAGGCCGTGGGCGGATTGAACGGTAAATAAAAAAAAAGGGTGGAATGGGTCACGCGACGAGGACGACGCAAGCAGGTCGAGCTGCTAAGCGGAAGTCGAAGCAAGGCGGAACAGGCGATGGAAGAAAGTAAACAAATTTCTTGTCGGCGGTCGGCGAGTAACGGAGAGTGTTAATTTTCGGAATGAAAACGAGACATCCATCTTTCGCGAAATGCTTGCCACTCGACGCTTCAATTCCCGGCCCATTCTCTCGCTCAACGCATTAGAGTAATGAATTAATTTCCATCCGAGTCCTCTCCTCCTTCTCCCTTCTCTCGTCAGTGCTTCCTTCTACATCTCACAGACCGGTCTTTTACCACTCGTTTAGCTCGCAACGATTCACCCCCTATTTTCTCCCTTTCTCCCTTGCGCCCCCCCCCCCGCCTCACCACGCTATTCTTTCACACTTTACATTCCAGATTTAAAGTCTATCTTCTTAATTATAACGGAGCGACAATGCACTCTCCCCACTGTTGTAGCTTCCTTTCTTGACGCTTCCATTCTCCTCGGACGGCTAACGCTTTATTCGAATAATAACCGACGAATAAAACCAACGTATAGCAATTTGCTCGAGACGAGTAAATTACATTTTTATTCGTGCATCGTGTAACGGCTAACGGATAGATACTCGTTCATGTTTAACGAATCGTTGCGATTTTCGAGTCGGGGAGTCGGTGAAATCTGTATCGCGACTCGAGCTACCCTCTTTGTCGTCGCGTCTTCAACCCCGTGCATCGTGTTATAGTCGTACGTTTGTCGATGGGTGGCTCTCTATCTCGACCCCTTTCCTCATTGCCTCAGCGGCTCCTTGTTCTTTGGCGATGTTCGCAAGGCGCACGGCGGCGCTCGTTAACGTATTCATGGGTTTATGGGACAATTAACCCTTTGAGGGACAGTATAATTACAGAAGCGATTAAACATCTTAACGTATAAACACGCCGAGCCCTGGCGACGTATACGTGTACGAAACTCGACGTGGCAGCAACCCGGGTAGGCAGCCAGAGCGTTACCAATTAACATACTAATGACACGAGGCGCTTTTCGAGAGTCACTGTAACCGGTTGGCCTGCAAAGCTTCTTGTTCGCGTACACGCAAACACACACACACATTCATGGATCCTACCTACACTGTCGTTCCTAAGTATTTGCCCACCCTGCATAGATACGGTATCTACCGTGTTGAAGCAATAGAACAGAAATTTTTGGGCTTACGCGGGCATCGAATTTGTGGCTTCCGCTGAATGTGACAGAAATTTTTTAGCAAGTGCACGAAATCCTGAGAATATAGTATATAAGAAAATGACTGAATTTAATCGTCGAGTCCGTTTGGACCACACTCGACCTGTGCAATTTTTCTGCGACCACGCGTTTAGGAAGTTAGGATCTTATTTCTAAAAAGTGTTGATACTTGAACGACTGCTGAAATGCCGAACGGGCAAACAGTTGCGAGCGGTAGCGTACACGAAACGCGCGAGCTCGTTTGAAGCCGCTGCGCCTTGGTGCTTCGGCTTAACAATTATTTGCGATTAGGGATCACGCGATCGAGACGTTTCCACGACGTTCGTTAAAATAATTGAACTTCCTCCGCCGTTCCGTCTGCTCCGTTGTCTCGTCGATAACGAAGCAGGGTTCGAGAAATACTCTCTCGGTTTCGCGTCCGAGCGATTAACGGGATCGGTTAACTCGACGGCACGAAAACGCCACGTTAACGTTCCTCGATGGAACGAATATAATCGCCGCAAGTCGCGGAATTGTTTTTGCGCGGTGCTCGTTCAGCCAGCGGAGAGATTTTTAATAGTTTTTTAAAGACGAGAAAAGGAACTCGTTTCCCTTGATTGGATTGAAACGTATCTCGCGAAAGCTACCCGTAACGACTTTCCTAATTACGCCGTCCATTAATTTTAATTGACCCGGTTTTTCTTTCCGAAACACGGATACTTTCCAACGGTATTCGATTAAAACCTCGTCGAAGGGATCTTTTAGCCTGGTCGCGGAACGTATTCGGGTCGGGGATGAGAAATTTCTGATCGAACGGCTCCGAAAACGTTTCCGTTCGATCGCAGCCAATGTTAAACTCCTAATGCGATGCACGGCGGTTAACGATACGGTTCGACGGTCCGTCATTTTGTTTGCCCCGGACGAATTTGGTTATCGCGTAATCTCAGCCGGGCCGAAATGATCGGCCTGTAAAATCATGGAAAATCTAGCCGGACAATACCGCTTACCAGTGTCATTGTGAAACCTTTATCGCGGCCTGCGACACGGAGCACGCGCACACCGAAAATCACCGACCGACAATCGTCGAATCGCGAGAGCGTATACCAAAATGCTTTTGATTTAATTAGCTAATTATAATGTTCATTTAATTAATATAATTGGATCGGTTAGCGAGTGTGGGTGCAGCTTGCACCGCCCTGATGGCGGTGACTATTTTGCCGCGTTGCATTTAATAACGCCCATTAACGAACATTTACATTAGCAGTAATTATCGCGGTCTCCGCGCAACGACCAGCCGATCGGGATATTTTCCCTCGTGACGAGGTAATCGCTGTTCCACCCAATTAACAGCTATCATCGAACGAAACGCTTTTGAAACGAACGGAAAAATTGTTTGGTCAACGGGGACATCGTGTTTCGCTGTGAACGTACTCAATTTTTGTCGATTTTGGAATCGAGAGTATAATTGGTCGCCGGAAGCGACCCTTATCCTGTTCGTTAAACTATTCGTAGAGTCCCGGGGCTGAAATGGTGTAGCACCGTCTAGTTGTAGAGGTCCTGGTTCCTCCGCGTAGCAACAGCTTTGGCATGAATCGCGATCGACGGAACTCGGCAGGCACCTGGTAGCCCAAGACCTCGGTCGCAAGCCCGATTGATAAAGATGACTGGCGCACAAAACGCGGCTGTACGTGTATGCACTGGTGGCGGAGAATGTACACGCGACACGCGCCCAAGAGTCAACCGGGCATGCGCACGGCCACGCGTGACGTGCCGAGTGACGTCGCAGTATGGAGCGAGGAGCGGTGGCCGAACGACGAGAAGCGAGGAGACGTCGCGACGCGTCGGGCGAGTGCGTCGTGCAAAGTCTAGCCGAGACCGAGAGTGCGCCGAGTGGTTGGCGGTCCCGCGTCGCGTACCCTCGCGTACCGTCGCGATTTCTCTCCATTCCGAAGTGAGCTGCCGTTGCGGACTAACCGGCGGTGAGTCCTCCGGTCTCGTTGCCTCCTCGTCGGTGCTGAATCCCCGCAGGTGATACCGCGCACCGCCGATAACGCGCAACGGTGCCATCGATACGCGATACATCAACCACCGGTGTATACAGGACGCGTACTCGCTAATGAATTGAATCGAATTATTTTGCTCCCGCGGCATCAGACCGCACGCGACTCCCGCGGCACGCGTACATTCGATCGATCGATATCGCGCGACAAGTGACTTGGAGTGCTGGATATCGAGAACCTCTCTCCTTTTCTTCTTTTCTTCCTGGCTCGTGCTTTCCTCGCAATCTTCTTTCTCCCTTCTTATCGCTCGGTCTCTCCTTCGAGAGAGGCTTCTTTCGATTTATCGAGTGTGTTTGATGAGTGTCGTCGGAAGATACTTGTATCCATCCCGTCAAAGGATCGAGGGAACTACCTATTCACCGCCGTTACCAGAAGAGTTTTAAGGATTTCCAGAGACAGTCTGCGGTTCTTCTATCGGTGAGTAAATTTTGTTCAAGTGTATCCCGTCCCGCGATTCAGTGCGCTTAAACGATTCTTCCCGCGAGTCGAACGGGTTGAACCGATTTACGAAACCGGTTGGTATCGTGAGATCTTACTCGCGCGCCAAGTCCGTGCTCTCCGGCACGTTTCAATTAACGATGAAACGCGCGCGACTCGTTCGCAGGAACCGCGCAATCTACGAAAACAACCTTAACGCTGCATGCAAACGATGCCGCTGGTCGACGCGTTGTTTACGTCTCGCAGGTAACGCGATGCAAACCGAGCGCGGGATGATCTTGTTTCCAAAACGTCGAATCAATTATCGGTTTATCGTTTTCGCGACCGAGTCGCGACCGAGTCTCGAGCGTGCTTACTTTTCGACTCTTCTCTGTCGCGCTCTTATTTTCCCTTTCTCGGCTTGGTTCGTTCTTTCTTCGCGAGCGGACACGTCGTTAACTCGAAGCAGAACGGATCGGCGGAACCGCGGATTTTCGACTAGGCGTTTCGCGATACACGTAAATCGGTTAGAGAGTTCCGGTTGTAAACGACACGTTCGCCGTATTACACAATAGAACATCACCGTCGTCCTTTTGAATCCGGCCTCGGTATAAATCGAGCATTATCGGACAATCCGTGGCATTCAGCGTTCGAATGAAATACACGCCGCGGTGTACATTTACGTTTCAATGGCCGAATGAAATTTCCGTGCTGCGTCTAGCTGGCAAGAAGGCGTTGTTTGCGAGAGAACCGCGCGGCGGGCCTCGCAACACTCGCCACCCACCCGCCGAGGCATTAATTGGGTGGAGCTTTAATTGTCTTAGCACGACCGACTGCCGCGCCGATTCCGTCCAAGTTGGAACGAGAACGTTGCCGAGTAAGTTGCGTTAACGGTCGCCGATCGACGACCAATTTTTTCGACGTTGTGCGTATTCTTTTTATAATTAGAATTTCCTCTCGATATCGGAGTCTCGATCGAGCACAGCAAAAGGGAAACGGTAGTTGAGTGGACGTTTACTTTTTATTCGTTACTTGAAATTGTACGTAGATACGTAGGAATGTTGCTCGTCTCCATTTGCGATCTACTCCGGTTATTATTCCAAGAGTTTGATCTCGACGCGATAGGAAAGGCTACGTAGCCGAAAGTGGACGTCAACCGCCTCCTCTTGGGGGATCGTTTCGATTGCGAGTGCTTCTTCTTCTCGGAGGAGATCCCTCCCGTTCCATCGTTTTCCCTCTCTTCTTTCAACTTTTCCATACCCATAACGTTTTCCGTGAGCCCCTCGAAACGCGGAGACGGCCAACCCCTAAATGAAATCCTGGAATTAAAGCCGTATATTAACCTCGCGGCGTCCCCTAAATTAAAAAACAACATTTTTACGATGGCAGGGGTGGGAAAGATGGCACATCACGGGGTCGCCGAAGAACGGAAATCGGTTCGCGGCCCCGCGAATATTCTCTCTTCCAACGTTCCCCGATCCTATCGTGACCTAACGTAGTCGGTTGTTCCACATAGTTGCCCTATCCTTCGCGCCGACAAGGTTACCGAACTCTTCGACCGCTATTCTATCGTCCGTAAATTGCGTTTTTAAATTCGTCGGGCGTCGAGGCACGTGGCGTGCCGGGACGAGCTTCCGTAACCTGCGTGCGCGTCCGCAGAGTTTGGAAACGCGGCCTCGGGACATTGGAAGTTCACCTTGGGTCTTTGCTCCGCGAACGTATAATTATTGGAGCCGAGCGATCGACCGGATCGTTTCGCGAAGTACCTTTGGCCTTGAGTTCGTTAAAAAAAAAAAAAAAATAGGGGGGAGGAAAAAGGATGTATTTCTTTCAAAAGAAATTGAACGTTAACGGAGACTAAGACGGGGTGGGATGCCGAGGGAGAGGGCAGAAGAAGAGCGTACAGCGTCGAGATTACCATGGAAATCCAGATCGGTCGCTTTGCATACTTTGGAAATACGTCCACGGAATCGGGTAAGGGTGTATAATGGAAGTTGAAATTGGTTGAGCCTGTCCCGTCTGGCCGAGCTATACCCGTATACGAGGTATCGAGGGAAACGCATTCCTTGCCGAAATTGCTTCGCACTCGATTCAACGGAAAACACACGCGAGGTTTCCAGTTCGAGGTTACGTTTTCGCGCGTCAAAAAATATACGCGACCGGGACGTAGACAGACAATCCCTCTACCGACTAACACACGCACAAGCTCGTACGTGCATACACACATACTCATACACCGTACGATGACACGCGTGCAGGAACCCCCCCCGTGCGCGCGCGCGCGAACCTACCCTTCTTCTCGGTTTCTCGGCGTAACTTCCTCTGTCTCGCACTCGTAAAGCGTTGATTAAAACCCACCCGGCAATGCGGAGAGACAGAGATCGTGGGAGGGAGAAACAGGGGGTTACGAAGGAGCGAAAGGGAAAGCTAGACGTCGAGTTCGGGGGTAGAGGAAGTTTGGGTGGTCTGGCGTGTGTACGCGTAAGTGGATGCGTGGAGACGTTGTGTGGGTGCGTGTATACGGTTGTACAAGGGGCTGCGCGTGTGCTCGAACGCAGGCGCATGAACGCGAATCGAGCCTCCGTGTACGCGTGTACGTGTGTATGCGTGTACGTGTGTACGCGTGTACGTGTGTCTGCGTGCGCGCGTGTGCGGGTCCGACGATGGTGAGCAGAAACGAGAGAAGAGGGAAAACTAGGAGACCAGGAGGCGAAGAAGGAGAAGAGGCACGGGGCGAAGGTGGTGGGTATATACGCGGAAGAGGGTGAGAGAGGTTCGTCGAGGGTAGGCAGGGGTGGTCCAAGGCGTTGCTTGCTTAATTACTAAAAGCTAATCAATTCCGGAGGAAGTAAAGTTTAAATTGCAAACTAAAGTATAGCTAGCTCCCGGACGTAACGCTGCAAAGCGATATTACCGCTCGCTGCATTCTGCAATTAGCCCGTGGTAAATCATTGAAAACAAATTATGGGCGGAAACCGTGGACGGTTAAGCTCCCGCGCGACTCCTCTATCTAGAAAAATATTCGCCTCCGGTGTACCGGGATTGGAATTCTGCCCGGCAATACGGCCTCGAGTTCTTTCGCTCGCGTTAATAAGCCCAATTAATCTCGCTCGGCCGCGATTTTTCATGGTTCTTTTTGCCCCGGCCGACGTGGCGCGGCACGGCGCAGCAGAGCCACAACCCGCACTGCATCGCGTCGCCTCGCGTCGCCCAGACTACGTCGAATCGCGGCTCGATTAAACAAAAATTCTGCTCGACGATCGCTCGTGCGTTAACGATCCCAACGATTTCTTGCGAAAGCTATATTTCCTTCTCCTTCTTATAGGCCTCGACAGAGGAATGCCCAAAAATTTAATAAAAATTAACCCTAGCACGCTACTTCTGTCCTTAATTACCGATCGCCCTCCGAATCGGTAGTGAAAACGTGCGACGGGGGTGGGCTCAAACAGGATAGGAGAGAAAGTGTCGGCGTGTCGTATAGGAAGCGAACGAGAAGGAGAACGAAACGAGGTATACAGTACTGAAAACAAGCAATAAAATCAATGTCGTTTCCGGCGATTCAATTCGCAAGACACATCGCACAATTTCACATACAATTTTACGGCAGAATGGCCACGACTCCTATTTACTTCACGGCCGGTTCCTATACCCTCCCTCTATAACCGTTTACCCTCGTGCCCTCTCCCCGCTCTTTTTCGCTCCTTGGAACGCTCATTTTCTTTATCTTAAATCCTTGGGCAAGGGTGGCCGCGCCGAGCGAGATCGACCGCGACGGGTCGAGATTCCTTGAAGCAAATCGGGCCCTATTAATAGCGCAAGAACGAACTTGAACGAAAAGAAACACCGTATCGATCGTGCGCAATCGATTTCGATGTTACGATATGCTAATCGAACCTCCCTGCGCCGCCACGGCTTCACGATCACAGCTTGGGTAAACTAATTATTCGATGGTATGTTTTACTTATTTCGATAAATATTTTTTAAATAGACGACGTAAAGACAGATTGCATTGCAGTAGCAAGAGAAAATGTAACTTGTAATAGGTTGAAACCAGTTGAAACGGTTGATACCATATGGCCGTCGCTGCTCGCAAACGTCGGAATCAGTAGAAACGGCCAGCAATGGACAGACGCGTCAGACAAGTCCTCGGCGCGCGTACCTTAAGATATCTTAAATTCGATACTCTCGCGACCAAATCTTGGTACGAAAAAATGATATTCAACATATTCATTCCTATCAGTATAATGTACAAATTTTCGTTTATGTCCAACTAAAATTTTCGATCGACTCGTTAACGAAATAGATAAACCGATAAAGCGAGCGTGCAGCTGCGCGTAAATTATCGCCGCCTCTCCTATGCCCCGCGTTCCCGGCTTTAATTTCCTATTATTCAATCGATCGAATCATGACGGATCGATGATCCGTCGATCATCGCGACATTTGTCAGTCGCATATTACTTACCCTCGAATCGCGCGCAATACCCGATTACAAGCTCGATCGCAGATGCTGTTTGCAATTAATCCCGAATCAGCCGCGGGCGTACGAGCGCGTGTAATAAGTTTGAAAGTAAATTCCTATAATTAATTGCATAACGAGGTCGGCGTTGCAACAAGCGATACACCAAGCGAACTGGATCCACGCGCTTAACGAGCGAACAAGCCCAGCGAGGAGATACGGAGCGGGCATCGATGTAAGGAAATATTTAAACGCGACATAATGAGCGGTCTAATTAGAGCTCGAGTCGCGATAATGGCGCGACGCGGATGTGTTTAGCTTCGTTCCTAATGGACCTACTAATGACTCCGTAATACGTGTTTATAACCTTTCTTCTTCTACCCTTAATCTGCGGCCACGATATCCCTCTTTCGAACTTAGAAAGCCACTTCCACGATGGATATCGCTGTCGTGCAACGTCTATCGACTGTCGTTGGTTCCTTTTCCCTCTCGCGACTCTTTCTCAGCCAGGAATAAACCCAAACCCTCCTGAAATCACGCGCTGGCGGTTCATTTATCAATAAAAGTATCGGGTCCGTTGCCTGGAAACGACGTTTTCGCTAACGAAACAAAGGAACCTGGCCGTAGTTATCAGTCGGATATCGGCTTCTCGATTAATTATGCAACGTAACGCGCACGCCCGTTCTCCATTATCGCGCGCGTATCCGCTGTCTCGCGAACGGATGGATTTCAAGGTTATTAATTCTCTTCCGGCGCCGCGTCGTTGGGGCCGGACACATTACTTTTCGATCGATCGATCGAACTTCCGACTTTACTTTTTCACAAAAATTTTCCCCTCCTTCTCGTGCGAGGAACGTCGCGTTCGTAGCGAGCCGATCGATCGTATCCCGGAGCAATCGAAATTTTAGCGTTAAGGGACCGTTCGTAAATTACAGTGATATTTTTCAAGATCGGAAACACCGTTTCGCGAGAAAACGTAAGAAAATCGTAACCGCCTGCTGCAACTCTTAAAAGTCTTCGGTCATTTATGAATCGATCCCAAGGGTGCTTGCATACCGGCAAGTCAACCGTTGAAGCGTCCATGATTTCTCACGAGAGCCAATAAGAAACAATGGAACGCCGCACTAACGGATGAGTCGAATTGTCGGTATGCGAGGGCTCGAAAAGTCCGCTTTGGAGGAAAGGTGGTATCGACGCCGAACTCGACTCGACAATTGGGTTGGGTTACCGATATGCGAGCACCCTAAACATGTTACGTTACGCCATGCGACCGATCGTCTTGAGCTCTTGGTAATTAATGCCCCGAGCCGTTCTCGTTTCCTGGACACTGCGATGTCTCGAATTTCTGTATAGACTCGCCAACGTACAGCGAGGCTTCGACGATTATACCGGTGTCGCGATACGAGCGTTGACCGCAATAATATCGCATTACCAAGATTAACGTGATCTCCAATAATAGATCGGACAGTGAGCAACCATGCTGGATTAGCCAACAACAGAGACAGCGGAGGAGAGAGAGCGAGCGAGAGAATTAACGTGAGAAGGGGCGGAAGGGTGAGACGAACCCTGTACGCTTACCCTAGGTATTATTCTCATTATTCGATGCCCACTAATAATCAGAATGTCGTTCCTCTGGCCTTTGAGTGCATTCGATTCGATTCTCCCTTTGAATGCCGCCGGATGAATATCGATGCTTACCGTGATCGTCTCTCGATCTACCGTCTCGGGTGTACAAAACAACCCAGAACGCGCGAGCAACGAAAGAAGCGGAGTATTCGCTTCGAATGGATCGCAGATTCAAATTGTCTTCCGCTCCTTGGACGAGATTCGATTTTTAATCGGTGAGCAGTCGCCGGAAAATAGCCACTTCGTCCCAGCGCGTCGCCTCTGCGGGAGGCTAGATCACCTGTCTTTTCCGCCGCCGAACAATTGTCTCTTCGTTCGTTTATCGATCCAACGCGACGCGATGGAAACAACGAAGCCACCTTGGTTCGAAAATTGCGCTCCTTCCAACGTTTGCGTGGACCGTTTTTACTTTCCCGTCCCGTGTCTTCGTCGAATAATCTAGTTCAGGTATTTGGCTCTCCATCGCAAAGGCCTCTTCCGGAGAACTCTACAGGTGGCACGAGAAATATTTTTAACAACACAATAATACTATCATCGATGCCTCGTCCGTATCGATACATCGTAGATGTTTTATGACGTTAAGACGCTACGGTTCCACGAGGTTAAATGCACGTAAATTGATCGCATTCTTGTCCCATTTGTTAGATTAGAATCAAATACAATTTCGCGAGTTACGAGACCTTGATGGATTGGCAGAGGGATGTGGCGGCGTATCCATTTTGCGGCATAAATACGGCCAACCTTGCACGCAGAGTAATCTTCGCGGCGCGTTAGTTACGGAGTTCGATGAGAAAGTTTAACGCGTTCGCCACGGCACGCCATACCGGAGCGATTCTTTAATGCATTTTGCTTGCCCGGCTCTCTCGCCGATGCGAAGTATCGAAATTTACGGAGCTACGCATTCGGCAACGATAAGGATGTATTTAATGCAGGCGTTTATTGGCTCGCGTAATTGGACGATTAATAAGATTATGACATGGCGTTGACGCCGCAGTGAGACGCTATAATGGGTTGACTAGACGATAGGAAATGAAATTTAGTCGATCCTTTTGTAATAAGTGTTTTCTTACGCGTATCGTTTCCTAGCAATTAGGAACACTTTTCCATTTACAGAAGTTTGATTCGATCCGTTTCCGCGATTGGCGTCGACTTCTTTTTCGCGTTTCCATTTCATCGCATCGGTAGCCATTTTCGTTACCGTGCAATACCGAGGGCTTCCACGAGAGGAATAATTATTTCTGCGTAAATGACGATAATCGAGCTATTATTACATTTACGGCATTACAGTGGCGCGATATTACAATGCTATGTTATTAGAGTATTGGAGGATGAATATTAATCGAGCACGTACGAGTGGTGCTCGTAATTAAAGTAGACGCGTCATCGGACGGAAAATTAAATTAAACGGCGAGATAACCGACTAATTACGCAATGTCATTTCGACGAACAAAGCGAGATTTCTTTCCCGCGAATTCTCTGTACCGTTCGATGATACTTCCGTCGACGTTTATCGAAATTTCGTACGCTGAAATCTACTTGGACCTTTGAAGCCGAACTTTCCGTTAATTAATTTTTGAATGCTTTTATAGCAACGGTAGCTAGCAAGTCGACGCTTCATTTGCTGCGAAGTGAAACGCCGTGGGCAAACATTTTATCAATTAACAAGAAGTACATCGTTATAATCGGTGTGTACAAACATTGGTAGAATTACCGGAAACACAACGAATATTTCGGACAAAATTTATAAATGGAAACGACCGTTTTACAAATATTGGCGTTTCTCGAGTGACACGTAGGAAATAAAAGACATTTAGTAAAAAGATGTTTTATGTGCGGACGATTTCCATTGGCCATCCCCAATTGCCGATGGCGAGCATCCGGTCGTTTTCTCTCTCTTGTTCGCCCGGCAACCCAATGCCTAGAAAACACGGTTTTTACCAATTACCCGGTCATAAATTTCGCGCGGACCAACGGCCAATTATCTCGGAATTAGCGTCGTGGCCGACGTCCGTCCTCGCAAACGATCGCGCGTCTCTGTGTAAGCGGCGCATTCGCGTCGCTAATTAGAAGAAAACCGAGTAATTACACCGGGCGACCCTTTTCCGAAAATTCGCCGCGAATAACGCGACACGGAGACCGAAGCGTTCCGCTGGCCGTGTCGCCACCGAGTGAACAAAATTATCGCGAACCGCTACGAACCACATTTAATTAATCGTACGGGAAATCGGCTGGTTTTTATAGTCGTTAATAACAGGCTTGCATTTAAATGCGACTCGAATCGTTTAATGGAATTCTAAGCAGAGCCACTAATGACGTAGAAAAAAAAAAAAAATAACGTAGTTTGTAAAATTGACTGCAAACATTGAACGTGAAAATCTTACACGCCAAATAAAAAATGGCCAGTAATGGCGTTGTAGAATCGTGCTAAACTATTTATTACAGCCGCCGTCCGATACAGCGTTACACTCGGTCGAACCACCCTGCGGATTGCTCGCAGGGTGAGCCGCATCGTGCCGTCGACTCTCGAAACCAATTTTCGGGATTTCATTTGGAAAACATAACGTACTTCGCGCGCTGTTTATGTGTTCCATTAGGAACCTGTCAGCCGGTGATCCCGCGCTGCATTCCCATACCACACGAAGGAACACCATGCGATGCTGCAGTCGATACACCAATCGCAACGTTTCGTGCCACCTTCTGGGACCGCGGCTTATCGGATATGTGCCATCGAACCATCGAAAATCCGTTTGATTTCGAACCAGAAGATACTTTTCCGAGCGATCGTCTCGTCGAGGTAATTTTCTCGATTCGAGCAACGCCATCATTCTGTTGCTATTAACCGCAGTGGTGATTTTCTCGGTTCTTAAAAAGTCTAAAGTCGATTCGATCGAATTAGCGGAACAGTTGTAACGAAACTAATCGACGAAGTAGATGAAAATTGTCGCTGAAAAGTCACCGTTTGAGTTCGGTATCCTTAATTTTCGGTGGTTCGCGTTCGATTAACGGTCAGATTTGTTCCCTGTCCAATCGAACGATGCTTCTCGATTAAATTTGCTTTAAATTGCTCGATAGCGATGGTTGTTTTTCTTCCATCTCCCTTCTCCGCGTTAGCTCGGGTTCGGTGTACGGAAAAATGCGTTTCTGCGATCTCTCATAGTCATTTGTAGCGTGTTTTTCGCGTTCGGTGCTCGAACTTGTATGACAAACATTCCCAGACACGTGACAACGCAGAACGCTCCCCTTTCTCTGTCTTTCCATGTTGGCGCGCGGTAATCGGTTAAATCTATTTACCGTTGCAACGCACACCGATCTCTGACAAATCGATGAAATCCATTCAGTTCCCAGCCGTGGTGTGCGACCGTTCGAATTATTTAGCGTTGGAGGAAAATTAGCGTTCGCGTCGCCGGGATGCTTAAAACGATCCTCCATCGGTCGACGCGTGCTTTTTTGCTTTCTGATAAGAATCGTCGCGCACATGGCCTGTTGAAAATTGACAACATTTCAATCCCATAACGCCCCGAAAGTTAATTCCTTTCGGTATTAATACAGAAAGTGCATCTCCGGTAATGGGATTGCGCTGCACGAGAGGGATGATACAAGGGGTCGATTACAAAGCTCGTTCGTAATAACATATTGTTCGCTCAGCCGTGTATGTACCGCAGTTGTGGGGCAGGGGGAGGGGAGGGGGCAGGCTTGACGCGAAGTACATACATGGATACATGGCAAATAATGTAACATAAATAGACGGTTCCGCGAATACGATAATTAATTCGTTAGCGGCGGTGTAATCGGTAACTGCCGCGCACCACGAGCGCCGATCGTTCTTCGATAAAAGTGCGGTCGGTTCGGGGAACCGTGAATCGAGGGAACCGAGACAACCGCACTGGACTGGACACGTGAAAGATGAAAGTCGCAAGTCAGCCGCCTAATTCGTTGGAAGCGTTTCGAGTTCTCAAGCGTGCACGTTGAAACGAGTAGAGCCCCCGACGCGAGCGACGCGATAGAAAAAGTATTAACGAAAGATCAACCGTAGAGTTTGTCGGGGCGAATGGGTGGTTCGCATTTCTTCTCCTTCGTTCTCTATTTTTTTGCGATATCGGAGGAACGATCCATCGGCGTGTCGGCGGCGTCGGCGTCTGCGATCCCCGTTCCTTCCGCGAAAACGAGACTCGGCCGTTCGTTCGGAAAGACCGAGATAATTACTTTCGGTTTTCGGGCATACGCTTCAGCGAGCGCAAACGAAACAGGCGTATCTTGCGGTCGTGAATTTAATTAAATATTTTCGTGGCCGAATGTCCGTTCGCCATGATCGTCTTGCCTCCTTTTTTTCACAGACGCGAGGCAATTTACTTTTTTAATGTCTGCGATGAATTAAACGCTCCCCAGTTTCCCCCGATCCCCTTTGCCTGCCAGTATTACCAACCCCCGTCTCGCACACTGCCGCTTCCTGCCTCGTCTTCCCTTCTGTCTCCCTTTCGACCTTCGTGTCTATCTCGATATTCCTTTATCGTCCGCGCCGCTTTGCCTCTTGAACGCGATCGTTTTCTCTGCGTCTCTTTGTACGCGTCGCCATTTGTATACTCGTCAAATTGTTTAGCGAGCTTCGAGCTCGGAGTAGATACGATATCCTATCTACGATATCGTAAATTGATTTCGAGAACGCTCACGCGTTCAACCTGCAAAAGCACGCGACACCACGGCGATGCGGAGGCTGGTTTCGTACATTCAATTTAATTCGCCACGGTTTCGCCCTTTTTTTCCAGCCCCATAACGTGGAATTGAATTTGACGACATCGGACACGGACGACGCCGCAATACAGTGGCTGGTTATACGATACGGTTAGCCAGTTCGCCACCGTGTAGAGAAGCCGGCCAATTACATTACTTAGACTAACGTTATTGATGTCGCGGAGGAGAGAGGGTTGTTTTCACCTAGCGTCCCGTCCACGTCGGCCTCACCGCGACGTTTCGTTCCTGCGGTGACCGCAGGAGATCTCGTTTCCGGTGTACGCACGCTCATACCGACGCCTCCCACCCCCCCTCTCGCGACGCCATAAACCGTCGATTCTCCTGTAATCCTTGACGCTTCTTTTTGCAATCGATTCCCGTTCGGTGGAAAAGTTGATTGAATCTCGCGACGGGTTTCAAACGCGGCGATATTTAAATTTATAAAATATTAATTACCAAGAAGGAGGTCCTTCCAAAGAACAAGACGCCTAACCTTCGAGTGCTTTAACACCTGCACGCGTCCACGCGCGGACAATATTTTCGAATCGAGCCCCTTAGCAGCGGAGAAGGAGTAAATTTTTCGTCGTCCCGCCGGGAAATGGGGTTTCCGAAAGAGAAGTAGGAGCTGAATTCGAAGCAGAAATAGGGGTAGGAGGACGAGGATGGCGACACGCGTGTTTCCTTTTCCTTTCCTCGGAATCTAATTTCGTCGAATGTCATCCTCGAGACTCGCGAGAGTGCAGCGATCTGCATTCGAGGTTGAATCGCCCGATAGCAATTTCCAGGTGAGGGGCAGGGAACCTGTCGCGCGTGTCCGAGAGAGAGAGAGATGGAGGAAGAGAGAAAGAGCAAGGAAAAAAGGGAGAGGAAAAGAAAGAGCGAGAGAGAGAGAGAGGTAGGTAGGGAGGGAACGAGCAATCGTAGGGACGAAGGAAGACAGGAGGAGAGGGATTGAATCCTGCGGGAGGATACGCTGTCCGTTACCGGGGAAGTATCGAGACCTGTATCATGCCGGCTATAATACATTTTTTATCTGATCGAGGGGATCTTCTTTATGGAGGTTGCGCCGCGCACGCTTCTCCGCCCGTCTGTATCGGCGCGTACGTACACGCGCGCTTCACCGTTTACCCAGTTGCCCCCTTCCCCTTCCCTGAATACATACTTGGTGTATTCGTATCTTGTATCCGCGTCTCTGCCTTGCACGTATACGCACGACACACGCGTATTCGCGCCCTCGTCTCGTCTCGCGATAATGGATGTGCAGCGATTGCGGTACCACCGTTCGGTGCATTTGGCGAACGCAGAGGCGGATTATGATCTCGCAGACCCGTGGTCCACAGGTAGCGCGAGGTCCCTCCGTGCAATATTTTCAAGAGGGGAGAAGATTCTCATTTTCAGAGTATACCGGGTGTACGAATGTCCAAAAGTGTCGAAGAACGTACGATCTGTACGTGGAATAAAACAGTATCGATAGTGATCGATCTCGGGACGACCGGTCCCGTAGCAGAAGAGGGAGGCTGCGGATGTTAAGATCAAGACAGAGGCAGAGGCTGTGGCACGGACACGAGCAAACGCAGAAGGGAAGACCGAGAGACGCGGAGCCAGAGACGGATGGCGAACGGTGGGGTGGCAAGGAGAGCTCCCTATCATGTGGGGAAGAGGGAGGGCGGTATAGGGGATTGAAAAGCAATTTCCCCGCGAGGGACGCGCGGAGTGTGGTCCGAGCTTTATATTAATGATCCAGATATATTATCGGACGTGACCGAAATTGCTGTCAAAAAACTCGGATATTGGATCGAGAGGAGATTGTGAGAAGGTCGGTCTTCTCTGCGCGCGCGGTCGTAACAGTACGTACGTGTACGCCGATCGGTCACCGCGGATCGCGCCGTTTCCAAACGAAAAGTCGTCTCGGTGGATATATCGAACTTGGACCAGCTCGCTCCCGATAGTCGAAGAAACAACGAGAAACGAGCGGCGCGGTGCTTTCGATGCGCCGCGCCGATTGAAATCCATCGACGGCGAGACAACCTAGACGCGACCTCCGTGCAAACTACCGTCGACGTTACCTGGCGAATCTGTAGCGTGTTTCATGCACGATTCCCGTTCGCGTTTTCTCCCGCATATCGCGTCCATTATTCGCGCATCACGAGATAATACAACCTGTCGTTCGTCGAAGGTCGGACAGATCAATTTCGTCGGCGGATTCGCTTCGTACGAATCGTTTGCCCAAAGGGGCATTCGTTCGAATCCTCCGATAACACGCGAAACGGCTTTCTCGATCGAAGCAAATCCTCGACCATTGGAACGAGACTCGGTGTATTTTTCAAAATTTCTAATTGTTAATTTTTATGGAAATTTTTACGAAAGATGTTTAAATAAAGGCCGGAGGCCAATTTAGCGTGGAACGGCCGGAACGCGTGTAGATCGACAACGAGTTTCCTGCTGCGTATGGGGGGTTTTGGAGTTACGGGGACGTGGAAAGGAAGCGTCTCTCATGCGGGTGCGTTAAGTAGTGGATCCCGTCGCGTCGCGTTGCGTACGTACGCGAAACGTGTTTTACGCGGACTCGCGATAAGCGATTAAAATGCAAGCCAGCTATACCGGTTTCAAAACGATAAGTCTGCAGGCTAATGCGTGCATTTTCTGCCCGCTAAAATTCCCTCGGTCTCTGTAATTCACCGTCGAATGTTTCTCGTCCGCACTACAGCGATACAATTTGGTAGAACATTTATAAATAGTTTGCATCAACATATTCAGGGCAAATGAGACCAGCGATCAATATTTAACAAGTCCATTGATCGTTCGTTTAAAACTGTATTCCTTTTATTTTGAGGCTTCTCTTTGGGTAGACACTTTTAACACGTTGACTGCCAGATAATACTCTTGACAATTTCTACTGTGAATAAATTTTGTTTGCGGACTGTTGGAAACTACGTAATCAAACATTGTCATTGTGGTACTTGTTTTTCTAACTCCGTCGAAATTCGTTTGCATTAACAGTTAACTTTCAGAATTAATTTTTTTAATTCTTCAATGAAAAGTACTTTAAAGGGAGGAGGTTGGGGGGAGGTCTCCCCGATCGGTCGGCTAAGCGTTAAGAAGTCCAAGAGCAAGGTTGGTCATCCAAATGCAATATTGGACCGACGTGAACGCGATTCTAATATCCCGGTGGAAATTGACGCGGCCGGTTTTTCCGTCAAGACGCCGCGGCGTAGCGCGGCGCGGCGCGTCGCGTCGGTGACGCGAGGTCACGTTCGAGCTCGAAAGACCAATTTCCGCTGACTTCTATTTACATAGTTAGGTATACGGCCTGGATAATACGAGCCTGTCGAGTTCGTCGTTTGGCGAGGTAAGGGGTGGCGTGGGGATAGCTGTCCACCGGTAGAAGGATAGCTTGGCAGGAAGCGGGTCGAGGAGGGTATTACGGTAATACCCACGGTGTTTCCAGGACGGTGAGTAGGCGTAACTAAATTTCCATATCTGGCCGATTGTAATGCGCATTTAGCGGGAAGCGACGACGATGGATCGAATTAGCGTTTCCACCCTAGGTCATTCCCATGTTTGAAGTTATACTTTCTAATTTCGAGAGGGGACAAACTGCTATCTTTCTCCTGACGCACGAGCTTGAAAGTGCTGTTTTATCTTTGGAACGATTGCGTCGCTCGTGAATCGAATAATGGCACGGTTCGAGAAGTTTGGACGACCACTTGCCGGCGTTATAAATTCACGCGGCTATTCGAACGTGTACAATTTACATGAGCGAGTAGCGACGTTTGATTGGCCGTGACGTCGATGCTTGAAAGTGGCTTGCCAGCCCCTTGATTGGATTCTATTCCGAACACAATGAACTGCACATCGTACGATCCAACTTGATCGAGGCAGAGTGGTGGAAAGGGAAGACTCCCTCGGCGTGAGAGCGAGGAAGTAACGCGACGAGACATTATAAACCGCTCTACACGATTATTCGGAAACGCGTGCACCGATGTATCCTGTTCGATCCAACTTTTTTTTTTTTTTTTCGCTAACTAGTAAATATCGCTTTCCGCGGCAATGGTAGGAAAATATAAATAACACGAGGTGGGAATCGATATAGGGCGATAAGTCGGAATAAAGCGAGAAAAATAAAAGAAGGGACGATCGTATATTGGTCACGTTCGGAGGGTGTGCTCGCACACACAGTTGTCCGATACTGATTGACGCTTGTTCGCGCGCCAAAGGATCAGCAATCCGACCAGTGGCCGAGCACCCACGTCTGCGCAGAAGTTGCGACTCCATGGCCGATATTCGGTATAGGGGAATACCGTGTCAGAGTCGACGGGTCCGAAGAATTCGCGCACCAGAATTCTTTTTCCTGCTTGGAGAATAAACGTTTCGTTTAATCGTCCGGCAATTTCGATCCCCCTTTTCCCAATTAATCCACATCGGAAGGACACCGTAGTCGAACTCGTTGCAGGGTTCGGACGAAAGATCGAGTTCGCATCGATCGCGTTTAAGGAGTGATGCTGGAAAAAAAGTAACTTTCGGAATTTTTAGAAAATAAACGACCGAATAGATTCTATATAAAATGCTAAAGTGGTGTAACCCCCTAAGAAACTCGAGTCAAGAGGCGAACAGCAACGGAGCAGGGGATGGAAAGAAGAGGAAGACGATCGTAGGGGTATCGGTGGTGGCAGCGTGAAAGGAGAACGACGTCGAATGGAGCGCGGGGCTGTAGAAGGGATTTGTGGAACTCGAGGGGGCTCGGGGATCAGTAGGTTGGTTCGAGGGTTGTGGGAAGGGGTGACTGTACTTAGTTAGCGGACAATGCGGCCCCTAATGAACAGCCAGGGGCGGCCGGCAGAGCAGCCACTGAAGCACGCCATCTAGTCTGAGACAGACAGATTACGTTGCGTGGCGTTATACCGCGTTATCCTCCCTCGGCTGTTGCATTCGAGGTTCGCATTGCGTGGCAATTTCGATTACGGCCGGCCGTTTCGCCGTTTACGACACGAGTAAACCGTATCGACGTTTCTAAGTACCGTTCGGCGTCCTAGAGCGCGAAAACGTTTCGGCGAGTAGCTTCGCGACGAACCGATTACGTTTTCGCGAGCGTCTTCCCTCGCGTACGCGTACGCGTTGGCCGTCGAAAGAAATTCGAGTAACCAACGAACGAGCTTAAGAGCTCAGAGATTGGGAACCTACGAGCAGTCCAGGCGTAATCACGAAATAGAGTTAACGGGATGAAAACGGATTTCTGGCTTGCTGTAAATTAGTTTTAACTTCCTCGCCGCGAACTTTCGGTAACGTCATTGGGAAGTTGACGTTAACGAGACGCGGCATCCACAACGGGATGAGAAACGAGTAAATTCGCGTCGCGCTCGAACATTGGCCGCGTTTGAACGTCTTCGCGGGTTCGTTGTCCTCGGCGACAACCATCCATAAAACTGTGCGTTAAAGATCCATTCTATGTGAAACGAGAAGACGAGGCCCGCGTCTTCCGCGTGAAAAAAAGAAATGTTCGATTCAGTCGCAACGGTGGACGCGCCGCCGTGTCCACGAACAGAAGAAACGAGCTGCGTTACGGCCCCGATTGAGATCCACTGGCCGCTGCGGCGGTTGTAATTGGATTCAATTGTCCCGCGTTAAATCAGTGACTGCACTCTCCTGCCAGTTCTCCATTCTGCGTCTATCCATCCGCTACTCCTACGACACAGCTCGTTGAAACGACTCGGCTACAGCGCGCTTGGAAAACCGTGTCCTTCGCGACATTCCCGGAAACTTGGAAAGAGCCTCTGCCGCGGTGCATAAAGAAACACCAATTATGACGAAGAATATCTGCTTCCATATGAATGGTTCCTTTCACGTGTCAGGTATATTCTTTCTATCGCGGAAATCGTTGATTACGCGTGCGTCTCCTAGACGAGACTTGGTCGTTTTCGTCTGTTCCCAAGTATATAGTCGCCCGTGTATCGATATCGCATATCACAATAAGCGGCAGTTTTGTTAATGGCATTACCGCGTCCTTTATATTACATGCCATTTATGTCCTTCGTCCTTTCCCCTTTCGCATCAGCCCTCGCGGACCTCGCACTTCCGAGGTCATGGTTCGCGTTACGTGTGTTGCTTCCGTACACGTTCTGCGTGTACCTTACAGTTTACGCTACGGTTAGAAGTGCACGGCTATCTGCCTCGATGCACCTGGTCCTTATGCAAAGGATTCGCAAGTCTCTCGATGCAGGGATTGCGTTCACACGCGCCACGTGGTTCGCAACAAATTCCGATGCTCCTTCCTCCTGCATCGCAACTGGTGAATAAGAATGGGATGCGAGGAAACAATTGCACCGCCTTCTACGAAATATATCATAAATCCCTGTAATGGAGTCAACGGTCATCTCACGGTATCAGTGTCTTTGAGATAATCTCACGGTTAGACGCTTGCGAAAAGAACCGCGAACTCGATCGATGGATCCAGGTGTAGCCATCGAATACGTTGGGTCGTTTGCGTATCCCAAGCGGAATTAATAAAAGTAAATTAATAACGAAACGAGCCCCCGGTCGGCTGGCCGGCGTTTCTCCGTGTTTCTCGATTTAATCTCTTTACGCACAGCTACTCGCCACTCGCGCACAAAAGCGAAACGACTTTTCACCGCGAGTCCGGCAACTTTAATGAAAATAGTTCTTACGTTTTCACCTACGAGTCTCAAGAGGGGCTTACGTGACCAGTTAACGAAGATTCTAATTAAGCGGACCTCCCCCGCATCGCAGCCTTAACTCAACCTCGTCGCCTCGGCCGTTCGCGAACGCCGCGCCGCATTAAGGGCACAAACGGTATTTTTCGTATAAAAATCGTAAAACTTTTGATCGCGGCGAAGTAATCCGAAAATTCTTACCGGGGATGGTAGGTGAATACTTCTGGAATCGTCGCGTATCGATAAATCGACGTACCCGCGTTTTAAGTTCCTTTCGTTCGTCGCCTACGCATCGACGTCGCAAACGTAACCGCTATAACGAGCAAACAGGTTGAGCAATCAATTTAATTTTTCTCTTCGTTTCACTTTCGTACTTCTCCTTTCACGGCTCCCTCTACTCCTCGTCTCTCTTTCTCCAGAGTCCAGCTACTCGCGTGACGTAGCTTTGCTGTTAGTAGTTAGTAGTAGATGGTTATAATGAGACCCCATTACGGCGCGACTTTTAAAATCTGTCTCTGACAGCTGGACCGCGATGGATTATTCTTTATCCGCGGGCAACAGTTTATTTAAAAGTAACGAGACCGCCGCGGATAACGAGCCCCTCCGTCTTTATTTCCATCCGCGCTTGTCTATGAACTTCTCCGACTCTCCCTGGAGAGCGCCTCTCCGTCTCTTATATGGCGAGCGTAATTGAAGTTTGTATCCACTGCGATAAATGTCCTCCGCGAGTACCATGTAATTAATATAATCCGAGATTAAAGAATTCTCAACCTCGAGTCTGTCACGAAGCTTCTCGCTTTCCGTGCGATTCCGTTAAAAAATCGATGACATAGTTTTCGCGAATGCTTTCGATAACGAATAACGATACATTCTTTGCTCGGCGCGTAGCAGTGTCATCGTTATTTACAGGTCTAGGGCTCTGTCTTCCGACATGATAATAAGGTTGCTCTTTTGTCGAGGGGTACGGTACATCTTCGGCTCATCCCTTCCGTGTTTCTTCGTAAGGAACCATTCGCTCGCGTCGCTTTTAATTATCGGAGCCGAATAATAGTTTACGGCGCCGAATTAATGAAACCCGCTACCCCTCGCGAGCGCGGTCACATTTACTTTTCACGCGGGTTCTTTTACCTTTTCCAGCGACGTCTTCTCTGCGACGTAACGACGGGAACGTATTGGTGGCGCGCGGAGCACGGCAACGGCACCACCATGGAATCTCCATAATTCTGGCTTACAGAAAATGACAGCTTTTAGCGTTGATGCACAGTTTATACCGGCCGTATTATTTTAAGTGGCGCTGTCTGTATAATTCAAGACTCGGGGTGCACAGACAAAGGGAGAGACGCGGAGGAAGACCCTGGTCGTATCAATCCGTGAGAGAGTAAGAGAGACAGGACGGGGCGGGAGAGAGGGTGCGAGAGAGCGAGAGCAGGGGGTGGAGGAGTACGACGAGCGAGAGATGAAACGAGAGAGCGGGTTCGCGGGGTTGAAGGGAGTGCAGGGCGGGGATGTGGCGGGGGAAGGTCGACGCGGTAATGGCATCGTCGTGTCGCCAGCTTAAAGCTCCAGTGATTCTCAATCACGTGGATCCATTCTCCGTGTCCATCGCATTGGCGCCAAGTCCACGAGGAGGACAAAGCATCGGCGACTGCGCTAAGACACTTTCCGCTCCGTCGATGGCGACATATCCTCCGGACTCCTCTAAAATATATAAATTCGAGCCCTCCGTCTATCTCGCGCGCTCCCTCCGTAACGCGCATTACGAATTTGAATTCGTTCGCGAGGCAGATGGAACGCGCTCGCCCGCGGCTAGCGTGTACGAGAGCATTATGGACAACGCGGACGAAGAAGAACACCGACGAGAAAGGGAAGAATGAAAAAAAAGCCGCAGAAGGGGACCAGCTGCGGTTTCCTCTAATCTTTGTACAGGCCGGCCCCACCGAATTAATACACGAGAGCCTCGAAGAAAAGATAAACATTCCTGTGAATACTCAGGGGATACACGCGAACGGTACGCATATGCGGGCAACCGTGGCCACCATGTGCCTGGCTGGCAAGATGTTTTGACCGACGAGATCCCGTCGTCACGGATGTCGTTCCTGCTTAATTGTTCGTTCTCCCCTTCGTATCTTCTTTCTTGGTCCCATCGCAGCCGCACCGCAGGAACGAAACGAACGCAGCATCCTCGCGACGAGACCAACGCCTTCGCCGTTCAAAAGAATAACCGTAATTTCATCGCGCGTCAATTTACGGCACAAATGCGTCGTTAATATTCGCCCGGCTCCCCCGGCCCTGATCGAGGCGGCGTCGAATTCCGATACCATCGAAACGACGCGCCGCGTCGGTGGAAAACTCCATCTTCGTTCGGCAATAGGCGGACTTAACGATATAAGTAACTCGACGGGAATTTAAGGGACGATTGGGGTGCTAGTGCGTCGACGGTGGTTAAAGCGGGACGGGGAGACGCCGATAGGGAAAGAACGACGATCGAAAGAGACGGACGTGAAGAGGGGCCGATGAGAAGAAAGATGAAACGAGGGAGCAACGGGGTTGAAGGGAGTGAGAGAGAGAGAGAGAGCGAACGAGGGCCGATAGACGTAGGCGCCGGCCAAGTTGCGCCGCTGATTGCACCACAAAGGGTGCAATTATGCGGCCCTCCAGCAATCACCGCGCATTCTGCCCGCCATTTGACCCCTCGACACCCCTCGAGCCCCTGAAATCCCTCGCCACGCTCAGAGCCACCTATCGCCCCGGGTACATAGGCGCACTGCACACTGCGAGCACGACAGACATATCACCGCTCCGGGCCACCGTCGCTTTTTATTTAAATGCGAACGCGAACGCGAGCAATACCCACCCCCTGCGACGAACCTCGACAACCCGAACGAGCCACGGACTCCGTACAATTTAACCTGGTGTCGCGAGAAAAAATCTGTTAATGAACGATTGTCGGCTACTGGGATTCGGGTGAAAATATCCCGAAAATTGGACGCCTTTCTTTCCTCCTTTCTTTCGCCCATTCGCCCTCCACGTTGCGTCGCGTCGGTTCGATCAGCCCTCCGCCGAATTAAATTCGTGCACCGGTCAAACGCAAACCCCCGTTCGCCTACGCGCATAGGGTAGCGTGTTTCCCTTCTGCTCGACGAATCGTATCGACGCCAAGGGTAATTTTTGATAATACCGAATAAATAACCGCCGGCTATTTTACATTCGATCTCTCGAGATCGCTTAGTTCTGATCTATGATCGCGCAGCTGATCGCGCAGAGACCTCGTCGAGGTTAATTATCACGAGGCAACAGAACTCCGTTTACGTTACCCTTCGCCGATCTCGAATCCGGCGAACGTTCCCGACCAAGTCTAGCGATATAGCAGACCAAACGAACGTAATTTCTCACTTTTTGCCTATTACTCGAGAGCACTCACGTTGTACCGATTATGGAGAAAGGGCGAGCGAGGAACGAAAAAAGCTGCTGCGGAGCGAAGGAGTGACGAGACGAGATCATCCTGAGAGAAAGAAGGAAGGAGAGTGAAACCGTATCGTGAGACGACGAAGAAGGTACGGCGGAAGAAACGTTCCAGATGTGTTCCCGGCTTCTGAGCAAGTTCAGAGTCAAGTTGCCAGGCCTGGCCCCCTCGGCTGTGGCTCGCAGGCAGGAAGTGCCGCATTAAAGCCGCTAATCTGCCTGTTTTCATAGCTCTCCCCGTTGCTCTTTTCCCCCCGTCACTCTTTTCCAAGTCTTTCCGCACTCCCGCTCGCTCGCGAAGCGTATGTTTATGCGTGTTAAGAGTGCGTGTACTTTTAGGAGAGCTACGAAAATTTATTTGTAGAAGATTCACGTTTTTCCCAAAATTGACGAGGCGAAGAATGTCCACGTTTCTCGGCGCCGTGCGCGTATATTATCCGACGCGTCTCGCAGACGGAGAACGGCCAGGATTAAAGTAAATTTTAAAAACGTATCCGTCGGTCTCCGACGAAAATCTCTCCCAACGGCCCGTTTCTGTAATCCGAGGACATTAATTTGTTGGCAGGACGGACTTAAGAGCGTCGACCCGGCCGTTTCCCCCAGGGGACTTGTTATATTTTCTCAGGTTATCTGGGAGGAGCCGAGAGAACGGCACGGGACGCGTCGCGTCGGCCAAATTTTACGATCCCCATGCTGGTGTTGTTCGACGGGAAGATCGCTTCCTCTGTCCGTCCGTGTGCGCGTCACGGTTTTCAAATATTGGTTTTTGGATTTCACCACGTGTTTGGACGGCGATCGTCCCGTTCGAAAAATAGTTCTCGCAGATAAACTGAACGGATCGAGGCTAAAGCATCGTCGTTGCGGAGAGCCTTTCGACCCCGTTTTCGAAGCAAGTGGATCGTTGTAGGAACGTTATCGAGGCTTCGGACTCAAAGTCAAATACAGGAGTGGGCACAGCTGGAGAGGTCTAGAAGCTGACGATATTTTGGAATTTAAAAAAAAAAAAAAGGATAAACGCTCCTGTGTCGAAACGCAGCGACGAACCGATCGTCCTCGTCCGAGACAGTAGTAAAGTACAGATTCGCGGGAAAGAGGAAACGTGTTTCCTTCCGAAACGAGCGCGACGAAGCGAGAAATAGCGACGATATCCTGTTGATGGTTGCACGAGTTTGACTCGGCCGAGCATGTAAAATCGGTGGTTCGACTCGCAGAGGCTTCTTTCCGGAGCGTAGCGACGAGCGGCCGCGTATCGGTGCTGTCGGCGGCAGAGGACCAGGGGGCAGAGGTGGTTCGCAAGGAAGAACGGACGGGCAGACGGGAGGTTATTGCCTGTTGGGTGATTTATCTAGTAATACTAGCCGACAGGCCACGAGGCCGGGGCACGGGCATGGGGGCAAGCCCCGTGCCTTCTACCCCTACCCGTGGGGCCAACCACCGGCACCGGCACCGGTGGAAATTAAAAACTCACTTTATTACACGCCTCATTCTGTGCTCCCCGGCACCGCTACCACCGCCTTCACCCGCGCCCCACGACGAGCCCTCTGTACGATCCTCTCTCCTCGCCTTTCTTCCGTTCGCTCCTCTCTCCCGTTGCCCTCTCGTCACATCCTGCCGCCCCCCCAGCGCCTCGTCCACCGCGGACCGACTTAATATGAGGCCGGCCATACCTGATGGAACGAATATTATTAAAGTTCGCCCGCACGCGAAACCCGTGAAATATCGCTGCTCCGTTCCTCCTCTCCGCCCCGACGCCGCGTCTCTTCTCTTCGTCGGCGTTTCAGACCCTTCGGCTCTTCCACTCTCGGACGGGCTGCCTCTTCCTACGGGCTTTTATTATCCGCCTCTAGCTTATACTCGAGACGGTGGCGAACTCTCGGAAGCAAAAATAATCGCGGGTAAGCCGCGATGTAAATACGCCGAGATTCGTCTCTCCGCCCCCGGACTCGACCCTCTCTCGGTTTCCATTTGAAACCGCGCGCTACGTGTTTCGATCTTCCAAGTTTTCGCGCTATAGAATGCCACGCGGATCGAGCTCGCGGAGCATCGCGAAGGTAACGTTCCGTTGCGCGATGGATTATTTATGATTCTATGCTTTTATCCGTATTACTTCGTCCATAGCGGCGGCAGCGACGCTGATGGCGGCGGCGGTGGCGGCGCGGTTATGTATTAAGAACGTTGCGTCGGGGTGTCTTGTCGCGGACAAAGTATTCCCTTGTCACGGTGCGTTCCCGCGAATAATTTTGTCCCCCATTGCTAGAGGTAACGATACCGTCGATACGCATCGATCGAAAATATTTCGCGATTACCACGTGTTCGATGTCGCGTACATTCTCTTTACGATTCTGTTTTGAAACAGCCTGGCATCGTCTAAGGAGGAGACTGCGGACGAAATATTTAAACGCGACGTTGATTGGACCAAAATCGTTATTGCTAAGAAACACGCAAGCGTTTGCATCTTCTCACACGCTTCTTCCAATCGCGTCGCAGCTGCGCCTAGCTAGTTCCCCCTTAAATGTCTACGCACTCTCCCGCGTGTATGCGTGTCCACGCGTGCATACACCTCGATAACGTACTCGACGGTATCTGGCTCGTTTTATTAATGTCAATAAGGCAATTATCGTCGATGGATGGCGCGGGTGGGTATCTCGCTTATACCGCTGTCGCGCCGAGTTACCTGGTTCCGGTATCGATGGCTACGAACGTATTTTAACGTGGCCGAATGGAACAAATTCGAGTAGACGATCCATTACTATTTAACTCTAAGTTACGTCGCATAAGAACGAGTTGGTACGGGTAAAATAAAAATAATAATAACTCGAACGCGAGAGAGCAGAAAAATGCTCTCCGTCTCCTGCCTTGACATCTGGAGCACAGGTACGCGAAGCGTAACGCGTTTTATTCGAAAACAGATTCTCGATCCCCAACCCCTGGTGATTCATCCCTCGGTGGTTGATTCGAGGTGCATCTAGCGGAGAAGGTTTCACGGGGCTTATCGAAAATTATTCACGGTAACCGCTTTAAAACTAATTTCTTTTCTGTCGGCTCCTTGAACGTTTGCGCGTTACTCGGCGCACTCGCTGAACGAAATATACAGGGGATGGGGAGAATAATATAGGAAAGAGGGGTTTCTCCAGTCTCCGCTAAGCAATATCCATCCACCCCACATGCCTGCCTGCCTGGCTGCCTGTCTGCCTGTTCGCATTATCGGTGTGTACGGACGGGCTCTCAGCAATTTATCCATTACGGCCTCAGTCGCGCGCACTATTATTGCATTTTTTGAAATTATTGCTCGCAAGCACCGACGTCGCGCTACCGTCTTGATAGACAGCTCGTGCCTTTTCGCTCGCACGACTGTGCCCGGAATGCCTGTCTGGGGTGCGTCGATGAATCGATCCCGTTTCGTCTTGCAAATGTATCAGTATCGCGAGAACCGCCACGATCTTTGGCTTCGAATACTCGATTCCCGCCAATTTTTCTTTTTCCTCTCACGGTAGGAGTCGCGAGTCCGAGGTAGTTTCGTATCCTCGTTATGCATCGGTAGGTCGTTACCCGACGATATTCGTCAATCTTTCAAGAGACGTAGGTACATGCAGGTTCAATTATCCTGAGTGTGCTGGAAGCCGATCGTGTCCGAGGA
The DNA here is from genome assembly GCF_026225885.1 of Hylaeus anthracinus. Classification (NCBI taxonomy): domain Eukaryota; kingdom Metazoa; phylum Arthropoda; class Insecta; order Hymenoptera; family Colletidae; genus Hylaeus; species Hylaeus anthracinus. Next base: position 15,381,628 of record NW_026534337.1, read on the forward strand.
GACTTCACGAGACCGGAAAAGCTGGCTCGGAAAAGAGAGCGAGAGATTCAGCCAGAGCAGCTCGGTAATACATCGTGTCCGAAGCAACTGGAAGGATATACGTGTTCGTTTGGGGCAGCAAAGTCCGCAGAGGCCCGGTAAAGGTTGGCACGGTAAAAAATTCAGAGGGTGAATAAATCAAGGAACGTCGCAGCAACCGTGGTGCTCGGTATAAGTACCTACGGACGATGTGGCACGATCCGGCTCGTCCGACTCTACTTCTTTTGTACATACTTTATGGCGAATAATGCGTGAAAAGGGATAGGACGAGACCGCCGCCTTTACGCGTCTCGTTTTCACCCGAGACATTCCCACGTACGTACGCGCACCGTTCGAGCGTAATCCTCTGATCTGTCTTTGGACGAGCGACGATTTAGGGCGCCCCTCCGCTGCCTTTTATTTAAAAAATGCGATTAACCACGGTGGCACTTACGCGTTGAAACTCGAAGCATCGTCGTGCTGTGACATTTGGGGGACTCTACAAGTTGCGGTTCTTCTTTCAAGGGGGAACTCCTTTCGGCTCGAGAAGAATGCTGATATTCGGGATTTTTTCTAGCGATACCGGATGTGTAAATACCTCAAACACGAACGATATTTCAGAGTCTTTTAGTACGAGCAAGCTCGTACGAGTAAAGTTATCGATTACGTACAGTTGAAGAATCGTCGTCCGGTCTAAGTAGACAACCGTTCGAGGCGTCGTTTTCATCCCTCTAACCCTGTTTATTTTGGAGTGGCGAAAAATAGGTCGGTAATCGTATGGCGCTATGAAATAACGCTCGATACCTTTTACGTTGCAATCTGTTTGCGCGAAAAGGGATTAAGAGGCTGGACAAGAAGGATTGAGAAGTTAAGTAAGCGGTGAGGGGGGGGGGAGGATATATCAAAGGTAGGAGAAACCCTGAACCAAACGACTGGGGAGAGGGATAGCGGAGGCGAGGAAGAGAGGAGGACACGAGAAGGACGAAGAAACGTATCTACGTTGAGCACCGTATCGTTGAGTAAGTTGAAAGCGGAGGGTAGGACGCTCGGGGGGTTGGTGGCTCATCTTGTAATGGACTCGGAAGACAGGCGAGTCGGCTAATGGACCCCTGCTCTTCCAGAAAAGCTCTCGGTATCTGTGCCACGCGAGCATCGATGCCATCGGGCTGCGTTCTTCCAAAATCCGTGACTCACGGCAGCGCCGTTCGTCGTCCTCGACGTGAAGACCACCGGCTCGTCTCTCCGTCCTAGTCCCGCCGTTCGACCCGGTAGGCGTAAACTGCGTAGTTGTTTTTCGAATACACGCTTGGAAAAATATTTGACGGGTCAACGATGCGATATCTACGCGTTCGAACAACAAAACAGGGTCGCGCGTGCGGGGGATAACGTTGATGCCTGGCAGGGCTACGGACCCGCGTTCTCCGCGGACCGCTTGGTGTACAAATATTTTTCCGCCGGGATGTAAACGAGCTGGAATTTTTAAGGGTGCGTCGATAGGTTTCCGATGAAAAATACGTCCGGACTGTTAATAACATCGAGGACCCGGGGAAACAGTTCGGAGCGAAACGTTTCTCTTCGATACACGGGAACAAGACCTTTGGGAGTAATTAACGAATAATTAAGGGGAGCAGCGCGAACGAAAATACATCACCGATCGCGTATCGCGTGCGTAGCCATTCGCGTGTCGTGGGGGACTGGATCGTTGAGGTAGACGGATAGAAGCTGCCTCGCAACGGGGAAAGGAGAGAGCGAGAAAAGCGGCCCGCGAAAAGCGAGTCGGAGGAGGACCGTTTGTCAGAACTACTCGCATCTACTCCCACCGAATCGCACCATCTTTCTTCTCGTCCTTCGCAGTCGTCCTTTCTCGGTCCACTCTCGAGAGTAACGTCTAGCTCCCTGGATGGCCAGCGCCACACGATCGGTACCAACACGCGCGCGCCCCGAGTAACCGTCCGACCGATGTCCGATACATCAGGTTCATGCATAATAAATCCACCAAACTGCGCGGCGAGCGTGAACACGCGCGGGCTTTGACCCGATTGGTCGTCTGGAACCGAAACAGGAGGATGCTCTTGATCGAGACGGACTGCAAAGCCCGCTCGCGTAAGGAAAAATAACGGAATTCTCGCTGTTTCGAATCGTGGTAGAGACTTTTTGCATGTTCGTAAGCAGGATATTCCGCTATTCCAAAAAATTTGTTCTCGGAGAAGTCCAAGGGGACTCGGAAAACAGACTCGAGACGTCCGTCCGCGCGAGTTTTGCCCGTTCGCTCATCGTAGAGCCTTCTACGGACATCTATATCCGGGGACACGTTGGTATTACCGGGAAACTTGACCATCAACTTTTTGCGAATACGCTTCACGTGGCTGACGGGAGATTGAAACGCGAAACGATTCGATTCTCTGGTGCATACCGGGCTGCGGCATTTTTCTAGCTGCGTCCACGACGATTATTCCACCTCAACGTTTACACGACGTAGCGATAAGAAGCAACAAACTGTTATACTTTGACAGCTACTCGATAAATCAGTTTAGGCTCGTCGAACGAAAATTGGGGGTGGCCGTTGGCAAATTATGTATTCGTTTCGACGTACACGCCGAGAATCGCAGAGAACGAATGGTGTATCGCGTGACTGCGGCGAATTTAGGTTTTATCGAAGAAAAGTTCGATCGAATTTAGAAGTTGAAGCCGTGCGAGCTCTTAATTAATGAACCCTAAATAAATCCGCTCGGGGATGAAGTTCGCATGGCTCCGACGAAACCAAGCCGGTGGCAACCGTGGAATTTATTTCGGCATCGACACGGGACACGTTTCTTCGGGAGACAGGAGCTCGCGACCGACCGACCCCGAGTGCCGTTTAGCTTAATACACGTAACGCTACTCTCCGGCTGCTTTTTCTTCCAAATACTCTACTTCCAACCGGTTCGAAGTAGTATAAGTCGTGGACAAAGTAGACGGCGTACAGAAAACCTCCATTAAAGTCCCTAGAAGCGATTAGTACCCTCCCCATCTTCCCCGCTCTCGCTCTGTTTTCTCTATCCCTACAGTTCTCTCTTCCTCTCTCTTGTCGGTTCGCTTTTCTAGTTTTCTCTGTACATCTCCCTTCCTCCGTTTCCACCGATCTTTCGTTCGTTTGCCCGTTCCTAGCTACAATTTCGAATTGTCGCGAGCACAGAACCTTCGAAGAACCGAAGCTCGGCAACGTTCGCGATGGACGTAGAAAAAATTAATTTTGTAAACGATTTCGAGTTGAGAATGTTTCATTCGCTCGTGTTTTACGCGCTTTACGCAAGGTAGCTTTCGAGCGGGGATAGCAACGGCCCGGCGTGTCGAGTATGTTGTTGGTCGCCGCGAGCCAGAAGCCCCGACAGACCTCCCGCAACACTTCTACGAAATTAAATTCAACATGGTCGGTTTCGTTTCCCGATTGCAGAGGAAACCTGGCAATCGCCCCAATTTCATTTCGCTCGCGGAAAATGGAGGGTTAGGGCGCGCGGGTGAACGGAAAAAGAACGGAGGCGGACTGTGAACCGATGCGTCGAAATCTCGATTCGAAAAACAGATCGTACACGCTCTCCGCGAACCGGAAACTTGGCGGACGTTAAATTTAGTCGCGTCGACGACCGAGGTCGAGGGCGACAGAGACGGCGAACGAAGAAAACGTAACAGCGAACTAAATAAGTTCACGGGAACGTCATTTTGTCGGAGTAATCCACTCTTTGTACTGATTTAATCAGTGGCCGGTCATAAATCAGCCGGTAATTAAAAGAGACCATCGCCGATGGCGGCAGTAAACATGGCCTAATCCATTTCGTTGGGCAGCGCATAGGTGTGGATAGTACGGGAGTGGAAAAAAGGTCGTAGCCTTTCTAATTTAATCTGCCGAATGATTCCGTGATTCTCGAAGCCGACGGCGGCAACCCTTTCATTACTTACGTCCCCACCCTACTTTGCGAGGAACCCTCGCGCGCCACGGTAGCTCCCGAAGCCTGTTCCTCTTTCGCTCCGCGACCACCCCCTCGAAGAACCGGCGCAGAACACTAAATCAGCGGCCAGTGTAATTTTTGTAATGGGAGGTGTGGCTTCGTAGGGGTGGTAGACGCGTCTCCCGCCAGGAGAATCAGACATATAGTAGGGATGCCATCCCTGCGTTCTCCTCGCGTCGAGGAACGCTCGTAGGGGCGACATTAGGGGTGGATTTCCACGATGAGAGCACGCCGCTTCGGTGGTTAATCCTCCGTCGCTATGTCTGGACTCGGGTTGCGATCCATCGCGTTGTTCCCTCAACCTCCGTTTCCCCTTCTCTCTCGCCCTTTAGCTTCGTTCGCCTCCTGTCCGCTTACTCTCGCTTTCTCCCGCGTGTGCAGTAGCGCACACTTTCGTTCGACGCGAACAATCCCTTTAGCAATTTATCCGCGAAAGGGCGGTAATTGGAGACACTTTTGTCGCTCCTGCGATCGATGCCCGTATGGTTAGTAAACCGGACATCGAAGTAACGTTTTCATTGCGTCTGTCTATCGCCGTTCCGACCAACCCCTTGATCGTCATTGTAATTCTCGCCTTTAATTAACTTATATAAGTCAAATGCCGAAGCATCGGAGACCTCTTGGAATCGACCGTAGAATGATCCCCCTTTATCGGATCTACCTACATCCGCGTCGCTCTCGCACCCCTGTTTCCCGTGAGTGGCAGCGGTGCTTGGATCGATGGAACGCTGGCCGGCCACCGCGAGCCGCGCTTTCGAGCGATTAATCGTGTGCCGTCTTAATCGGAGCCGAGCGTGAACGCCGCGCTACTCCGCATCGCGGAGAATTCCGCTCGAGTAGCAGTTAAACCGTGCGGCAGCGCGAACGAAGAGTCGAGTGGGGCAGCGAGTGCGGGTTCGATGGCTGGCGCAAATACGGGTTTCTGACCGCGCGAGTTCCTCGGGTTTGGATACGGGTGCGTTGACGATCGAGTGCGGGCGTTCGGAGGGGGAAACCTCGAACAGCCGCGGCGGGGGCAATGATACCCGCAGTGGTGGGATCGCGGGATTCGGAGCGGGGATTTTGGAGGGGTGAGTGGCGAGGGTAGTGGGGATTTATCATTCTCGGTGGCGTGCCGTGGTCGCACGCGGTACTCGGCAGTTTACAACCAGCCGCTGGTCTGGCGGTTTCGTGAGTTTCTCGTCCGGTACTCCGTTTCTCGTTCGCGGTGATCAAGACGCGGAATGTCATACCGTTCGACGTAAACACTCGCCGGTCAGTTGCGACGTCTTCGATTGAACTCTGTTGGGGGAATGAATTTTTCGTTCCGATGGGAAACTTAACCGAAATGTCATACGGTGAACGTTGTTTTACGCGGCTGGTGTAGTGTCACGTGACGGAGGGAATCCACGGAGGAGTTGGCTCGGACTTGGAAGGTTGACAGGTAAATCCGATGCAATTTTTTTAATTATCCGATATGTCACGATTTTCCCGATTTCAAATGCGAGTATTAGCGTAACGCTTGGTAGATTAGTTCCCGTTGATCGGGATGGCACGCTCACGGTTAAAACCTGTAATGCTCTTCTCGAACGGTGAAGATCGTTGGATTAATTGGAGCGTAACTGCGGGGGACGTAGGCGGATAACGAGGAAAGAGTCCGTAATGTGACGCGTAATTGAAATTTCATCAATTTGCTTGCACGTTTCGCAGCGAATGCAATCACACGTTCAATTTAGCATAAAATTTATAAAATTCCCCGTGCTTTCTACGTTGACCAACGATCATCGTACGGTTTTCCATGGTGTGATTGGAGAGTTCCATGGAAACATCTAGTCACCGATACAGACTGTGTCCTCGTTACCGGTGGCACTCGGGCGATGCGATCGTATGGTTGCCGTTAGCGATAGGGATTCCTTAAAAGTGAACTTAATCTGCATCCTGTAAAATGCTGCCACGTTGTTTCGCTAATTTTCGCATTACTAGGTTACTTTCGTCGACTGCCTCCGCAGCTTCAGGTGTTTTTATTTATCGCACAAATGGTTACTCTCAACGAAACCCTGTTCGTTCGCTTTATTTGGCTCTGATAACGGCGACAGAATTCTCATCCCTTCGAGGCGAGCACTCGGCAGAATTTAATTTACGGAAGTGCCGTTCGTAGTATCCAGGAGTCCACGCTCGTCGATTGTTCGGGTGAGACTGTGTTGCTCGATAACTCGCTAAGGGTATAATTGCTTCGTGTATTAATCTCTTCGTTTGCTAACATCACTTTTCTGTAAGAGCACCAGGGATAAATATAGGAATAAGTTCTATATCGTTGCAAGTATATTTGGTTCCTCGATTATGTCCACCGACTGTCATATCAAACGGCGTGCCCGTCTTAGTCTCCAGGATATTCATCCATCCTTTTCCCTCGTGACATCGATTACGACTCGATTCTAACGAATATCGACGAATGTCCGCCTCCCGTCCCACCAGGACAGTGGCGCAAGGGCATCCGGTCGTTTGAATTTCAATAATTGGCCCCAGTTTTAGTAGCAGCGATCTCGTTAGTCATCCGCTCGAACGGAGTGACTTCATTATTTCGTTTGAAGTTGGAGTAACAGGAGAGGGAGAAAGAGGAGCTTTTGGTTGGTGCACGGGCAGACGATCGGGCGCGCGTGGAGGTGTGCTCCGTGCACCGCTCGCAGTTCGCAAATAAATTGAGAAAACTGGAGCGAGGGAGACGGTCGAGAGCGGCAAACGTTTATTTTACACCGACAAATTGGTGCGGCTAATTAGCTGCGACTAAAAGCAGAAGTACGACCGTGACGCCTCGCGTCGTGTCGTGCCACCGATGCTGTTGCAACGTTTACGGCTGCAATTTCGAAGCGAACGGGATTCGTCGCAACCGTCTTTCCCACATCGTCGCATTTCCTTCCTAATGGATCGATCCGCGTTTAAATCGATCGTTTCCGCGCATTCTTCGGGCGTGTCGGATTTAAAAACTTGTGTCTAAACAATTTAATCCGGGCGTCTGCGAGCCAGTAGCTTTCAACGGAATAGTGCCATCGTCCACAAAAAAGTCTGCATTTGCGAGTGGTTTCACACCGATGGAGACGGTAAACTGGATTGGAACTGGACTTGAATCCGGTAGAAAACCTCTGGGACGTCCTACCAATGCGTGTTTACACGATTTAGCGCCAATACCAGGCCGTAGACGAGCTCGAATGGGCGATACTAAAAGCATGAGGAGAACTGTGTTTGGACACGCTGAAAATTTGATAATCGTTGAATTTTGAACAATTGATTTATTTGGTGACTATCTCCTTTTTATCTACAATTAGATCAATTTGAACGAATTTTCCATAGTAAGCGTAACGTCATAAAGGCGAAAGATATAAAGGAGCGCCCTACGAACCCGTCACTGTACACGAATTTCGAATATCTGCGAAGCATCGGCACAGCGTCGAGTCTCGCTGGTTTCGTGACAGGATGATACGCTTCCATTAGGTATCTGTCGGCAATGGTCAGGAAATTATAGGGTACCGCGGTAGCGATATAATTTAATAATACCGGCTACGCGTAACGTCTTTCGACACGCGTCAGCGATAATTCCGAGAGCCGAATGTCCAATAAAAAGCCACTTTGCCCGATCGAAATATCAAATGTAATCCTCTTAAGTCGGCTGCATCGGTCGAACGTGTATCTCCGGGACTGACCATCGCGTTCGCTGTCCTTTTCTCCCGTCTTCTCTCCCTCTGTATGTACGTCTCTCTTGCACGTTGCCAGTTTCTCTCCATCCTCGTCGCGTCCACGCGATCCACCCGCGCGAGCTTCTAACTTAACTTCTGACCCCGCGCCCTTCACCCTTCCGCCTGTTTCCATCCAGAAGCGTTGCTTTTACGGCGATTGAAGCTTCCCGCGGGTCTTTGGGCACTCCGCCAGGTGGCGATGCCGCGTCCTTCTGGGCGTCGGCCCCAATATTCCATTTAAAAGATTTTTTTAAGGTGCCCCGACGCACGTTTCACAGTTACGCGAGAATCACGAATTCTCCTCGTGGCTGGATAGACGAGAGCGCGAGAGGGTGGGCTTACCGGTCTAATTTTTAGCGTGCCGCCCTCCGCTCGCCACGAACTGGGCGGGCCGCGATTGCACGCGAACGCGAATATAATTAACTTGGAACTTTAATTCGTTTCCGTCCGCGGGGCGATTCGATAAGGCGATCCGCGGATGTAATGCAAAATTTCGAGACCGATTGGCCCGCGAATCCCGCGGTTACGAGGGGTCCGAGGGCTCGCGCGCTTTTATCGGCGCCCCCGTCTCTCGCGGACCCAGAGATGGGATCGAATCAAAAAGTCTACTTCGTTCGTCGAGCAAACCAGAAACGATAAATATAGATTTAGTAGCCGAGTTTTCGTTCGGATCTCGTTCATCTCCGCGTGAACAGGTCGAGCGAGTACCGGCACCCTCCCACGATCGTTAAAGAACCATTTGCAGTTGCACCGAAGCCGACCAACGTTGAATAATTAACCCGCCACGGACTAAAATCTATTCATTAATTAATAAAGCGGTGACGGGCGTTTCGCTAATAACATCGGTCCACGATCGAATTAGGATCGCGTTCGTTAACCGTCCCTGCACGGTTCGCAACGGTTGCGGTACATTACGGTTCGAATCGAATCAACCGACCCGAACGATCGAGTTCTCCTCGGTCGGATAAACAATTTATCCGACACTGGCTGCGCGAGCGTCGAACGCGCCGATCGTGGACTCGCGGTGTACGAGTTTCCGCGCCTCGAACCGCGAACAATGACGGCTCGTTTCGTGTCACCGGGCCAAAAAGACTTTGTTTCCATTGTTAACCGCTTCTCCCATCTCGGACACGGGGCTGCTATCGGCGTCGCGCCGCCGTCGCCGTCTCTTCGTGCCGCGAATTTTCTTCCCCGCTTCTGGACCGTCCCGAACAAACGAACGAGGAGAGGAAACTTGGTTCGTCGACTTGCCTGGTCGTTCGTCGGGTGTGCCGGCTATTGGCCAGGAGGATATCTTTCGATTATCAAGACCGTCCATAGCTACCGCCTTAGCCGACCGGGCGCCGTTGTCTTCTCGGCTCTTTCAATTAATGTTTTGATTGATTTCGGACCCTTTGCCCGGAGGCCGACCCTCCTCTTCCGGCTCGCCTTCGATCTTCTATACAGCGCGGTTCTTAGTTCCGCAGTTCCTGTTCTACTCGCGTCATCGATCTTCGTACTTGTCTTTTCAGTTTCTATTGCCTCGATTATACGTTCGTAATAATATGGTAGAACGGGATCGGACGAACCACTCTCGTTAAAATTCTACGCAAACTTTATTCATCGCGCTCTTGATAGAAATAATAGAAAAAATAATAATAAACTTAATCTCGTCGGTTCGCTGCAGCGTAGCGTAATCCTACGAGTGACAGCTAACGGGACAAGGTATCCGCTCCGAGCGGGTCTCTCTTGCGCTCAAAATCCGTCCGTTGGAGTGTTCGGTTTGCGTCGGCCAGGACGAAGCACCGGGATACCAGGACGCTAAGTAATGTTAGGGGACGCGGTATCTTCCGCAGAATCGACCGAAGTTGGTCGCACTCTTCTCCCCGTGGCTGTTTAAATCAAACAGCGAGCGATTTAAAGTCGTTCGGAGAAACGGTGGGATAACCGATAGCCGCTGCTTTCTCCCCGGATTAACCGTGACTCTTCCGTTTCCGATGCTCGTGTACGTGCTGTATCCACGCGGAGAACGGACCTCCCGTCGGGGGTGTTTGGCAACGTACAAGGAGGCGGCGGCGACGTCGCCGGCGTCTACGACGTCGCCGCCATCGAGGATCCCCGCTAGTCGGTAGACGGTAGCTCGAATCGGTGTTATACCGGTGGCTGTTTTATTGCGAGATTTGCGGCGTGGCCTCTCCGTGTAACAAGACTTACCGAGATCTTAATAGAATCTGAGACCACCCCCCTCTCAGCGAGTCCCGTACCACGGTACCACGGACTAACGCCGTCTTCGACTACAGTCCCGTAGCCTTCGTTCTCCGACTCCCACTCGCTCCTTTTTCCTATTTTCTCGTTCTTTCGTGCTTCCTTTTCCCGCTCGGCCTTTCTCTGCCGGAGGAGAGCGTGGTAGGAGAAGGGAGTTGACCCCGGCGCTGCATCCCTCTATCAGGAAAAGGGGTGCTTATTCTAAGCGTATATAACAGGGGGTAGGAGAATGCCCGGGGTGGGCTGAAGGGTGATTTATGAATATTGCCTACCGAGAAAAGTGTATCGCGCCGCCGCCCTGCGCGTCGATTTCACCTCGGCGAAGACTTTGAAGCGGCTCGTACGCGAACTTTCTTTTATAACATTCTTGTCGTTCCGATTAGCGGGTTCACCGAAACGGAAAAGGGGAGCGATACGCGCGTCACCGACCCGACATCGATCCGAACACCTACGTCGATTCAACCCGGTTCGCCAAAAATATTTCTCTTTATCCTCTTAAATTACATTCCGCGCGTCGATTGGCGCATGCACCGAGGTCGTGGAAGTATTCTTACACTCCCAATTGCCGATTTTCAACGACTGGTACTTTTTTAGAGTACGAGCATACGGGTATCCTTCCGCGAGACCGATATAAACTTTATAGGAAAATAACGATTCTTTTCCTCGTTTGCTCGGTCAATTAATCGATCAGTTAATTTCGCGTTTCACCGGAACCGCGTGAAACGAATGGTTCTCCGATGACAGTGGAGAAGCCTTATTAACAAATGCGAATTTCGCGCGTGACGCGCGTGTCTTCGTCGCGCAACGCGATAATGGCGATCGCGATATTCGAACCACGCGTCCGTGTGCCATCGAATCGACCACCACCCTTGCGTGAACGGAATATTCGACGCGTGTTTTACAGTACAAACATTTTACACGGCTCGGAACGGTAAACATTGCGCGTCGGGGATTCGAAAAGCGATCGGAGCGGGCTCCACGCAAAGCGCATCGAAAACCAGTTTGATTTACGATCGAAAATAATTTCGAATTTTTTTTTCGTGAAACGTTCCTTTTCTCAACCAGCATCTCGCTCTCATTTGTAGCTCATATTTTCGCGACTTTCGCGTTATTTTTGGCGACGATAATTGGCGTAGTTGGCGGTTAATTGTCGCTTCGAAAATATCTTGACGCGCATGGAAAGACAACGAAAGTGTGTACCGCGCGAAAGAGAGATGGAGCGCAACGAGACGAATATTTTATAACGAGCTCGCTACGAAGACAGCGCCACCGGCACGGCTGCCTGCGCATATAACGGCAGGATCGAGAGTAGATCTGTCTCCCCAGGAAGCTTGTTAGGCGTCGGCGAGCTCCGCTATCTTCTAATTGGCGATATAATGATTCTGTAGGATGTTATACCATGGTCCTGAAGGGGCCGAGGAGCACCCTACGCCGTACCTTCCCTTGTTAGGGACGAAATTAAAATTTGGCTCTAGCTACCTTCTGCCTCCCCTTTCTCTCTGTCGACCCCGAACACTTCGTCCTTTGCTTCCCTCCTCTGCCGACGACTCGCCGCTCTTTCTTTCCTCGTAGATTCGTTATGCGGCCGCTCCGAAACGTTATACGTCTTCCAGTTCGAGATTCATTGACGAGAACGTATCGCTGACCGTTGCACGGTGGCTTGATATCGAGGAAACCTGGTGAAACTCGCTTCTCGGCGAACAATCCTGAAATTTTATACAGGGTGATTTCAGAAGCATGCGACACTCTTCCATGGGATGATGTTAAAAATTGATACAGGAGAAATTGATACAGGTTTAGCCAAGTTTTCTTAGTTCCCGGCCTACCATTGTTCGAATTTCGAGGAGTTTTCCGTAGGGCGGAAGGGACGCTCGACGAGCCGCGTGATCGCGTTTCTTGTCCTCCATCGTTCGCTTCGGTTTCGCGTTATTCTCCCTCGTTTACTTCGTTTAGTTCGTTTACCTCGATTATTTTGAACGTCGATATCTGCGAGACGTTTCGTTCGTTCGAACGTGATTCGCGAAATTTTCCGACAGCGCTACTCAGCGGCTTATAATTACGCGGATTAAAGTTCCGCAATTAGCGTTTGCTAATCGAACGAAATCGGATCGAGGACGGCGATCTCGTTTGATATCTGCGGGAACTATGACTCGAGAAATCAACGGCGTGGCCGTAGTTGAGCGCCGATGCTTAATTAAACGTTAATCTCGCGTGCGGGCGGGTGGTGTTGGGTGTTGAGGATGGCGGCGAGGAGCCGGGGAGAGCAAGGAGAGTGGGCGAAATTAAGGTTCGCCGGTTGATTCGAATTCTCCTTGAGAAATTTCCTTTCCCCGAGAACGCCCTTGGTGCGCTCTCTAGTAGTTACTAAACTGGTCGTCTCAATTAGCGAAACTTGCAGCTACGTTACCGACTTCCAATTAGTCATAGGTCGCAAACTGTATCGCGCGTACTGGAGCGAATCTAATAACTTGTAGACCATGAAATATATGTGTAGATACGATGCAAATTAGCGTTACACGTCCAGGCGGACGAAAAGTATTAGGTTCAACGAAGGCCATCTCGAAGGTACGAACGTATAGTGCAAAATAGAGTAAACGTTGAAGTCTCGTTAAAAACGGTGAAAAATCAATCGCGAGTCTTCCAAGTCAAAAAGTTCACCCTTCATCTGATCCGTCTGACCGGAAGTAGCGCACAACACGAAACAACGTGGTTTCAAACGAAGCGGTCTTCCTTTTCCCTTGACGAAGAGGGAGAGTTGGAAATAACGCGACACCGATTCTTCCCGCGCGAAAGTTGAACGTTTCGCGAGACGACGGGAAGCATGTCGTGTTTGCGTAGTCATCGCTGAGAGTAGAGTGTGTGCGCGAGCGTCGAGCGTCGCACGGCCACCGTCGACGTCGATCTCGGCGAATTTACGAAGGCCCTTGTCGCGCGGCTGATAGTTACAGGCCTGGTCTCAATTAGCAGAACTTATGTCGCTAGGGTCCAATTAGACGTAGGCTAGAAGCTACACCCTGTTTGCTCAAGTTTGCCGTACCTGTGCACCACCGTCCGTCGTCGGATGGGGTTGCCGTCCGTCCTGCAGCTGCTACCGAGCCCGTTGAAGGTGTCTTTTTCCTACGCTAATGACTAATTAGCAGCCTCTCCACTTCACAGTATAATGACACGGGATACAGCTTTGAGCCGTCGGCTGAGATCATTATTAAACCCCGAAATTGCAGTCGTGTCTGCCGCCTCGTGTTATGCAGCGCGTCGGCGTCGTGCCCTGTACTCGGCCCTATCCTGCGCCTCGCTCCCTACCCTGTTTCGCGCGTACACTCTCCGGCTACGTCGTCTGCGTTACGCGTTCTCCATCCACGGATCGAAGGACACCCGGCAAGATGCGGAACGTGACTCGACGAGGAAGAGGGTGCGTTCCGTTTCAGGGTCTCGTATCCGAGCGTGATACTCCTCCTCGCAGTTTCCCCCTCGTTTCGAATTCTCCAACCACTCGTTTCATCCAGATTTCACGGTACAGGTGCATTCCCGTTCGGTTCCATCCGACTCGAAATATTTAGGTTCGCTTTCGCAATCGAATCGATAAACGAGCAGAGTTGGGTGAAATATTTTAAATACATATAATGGGTGCTATTATTTAAACTTTGTCAGACAATTTCGTCTGGTCCTCTCGAATATTATGTTCCCTTTCAACCACGTGTCCGTCTCTCTCCGCTCTTTCTTTCTCTTCTTCGGACACGTAACCCACTTCCCCTCGCGGCACGGAGACGGTTTTTTCCCCTCGCCTCTGCGCTTCTTTTACATTTATTTATTTCCTAAACGTCCGTCCCCGCCGGCTACTTTATATTTGACATTTTTATTAAACCAGCCGGCAGCCCTGTCCCTATAGCGACAGCGTATCTCGGGACGACGCAGCGGCGATCCGGGACGAGGCTCGGTTGGCCGGTAGGCTATCCCATATTGCTGTTAGGGCAGTTTCGTAATCTCGGAAGGGTGCCTCTTATATCGACCGAATAAAAACTCGTATCCGTCGCCGATTCGTCCGTCGATCGGATTCTCCCCCTCGTATCCGCGCCTGGCTCTCCCGCTTTCCTATCCGGAGCCGGAAGACAGTCGGCGTGGAAACGATGGACCCTGTATCGCGTTCAACCGCCACCCCCGTTCGTTCGCGTACGCTTACGCGTCGCCCCTCGCCGATAAATCAACTTTTCACTTTACGATTGCGTTACCTTCGGAACGACGACGATCTCTGATCTCGCGTAAGCCGTTTCTTGCGCGAGGACTTTTCTTCTCCTCGCGCGAGTGGCCGCGTAAATCAGAATCGTCGGGTGTTGAGACTCGGGTATCGTCGGCCCGTCGCCAATATACCGTCGCGCATTGTCGCGAAATAATGGGACGGTAAATTGACGGGATTAATTTAATTTTATCTAACGTTTCATCAGCCCGGCCCCAGATATAACGACCGCGGTGCAACGTTGGATCGCGATTCGATATTGGGCGCGCGGGACAAATAACCGTGCACACGTGAAAAGTTGAATCGGGTGCGGGTTGAAACGGAGTTAGAAAGAACCTCTCTCGTCGACGATCTCGCATTTCGATCAACCTGTTTGATCGCGCGATGGATGGCGGTTCCTTTCCCTTCCGCGCAAAGCTTGGCCTCTTCTTCGTTGGTCCAGGCACCCTCTCACCTCGCGACGAATTTCTCTCGGTGCATTCCTGTCAATTGAACTGGGAGCAAACGCGGGTGTTGCCGAAGTGAAAGGAGAGGGAAAGAGTCGTTAGAGGAAGAAATACATTTGGAGAAAAAAAAAAATTGAGCGCGCAGATCGTCTGACGAATCACGAGGCGTTTCTCGGATACCAGTGTTGGTGGGACACGGTAAGAGGGGTCCAGGGGATACGCCATACAGGGATGATGTTTTTTTCCTCTGCAGCGCCTCTTTAATTTGCCCTCCAATTAACGGACGGGGTCCTATTTGAAAAATACCTGCCACGAGGGCTGGCAATTATACTTCTTCCTTTTTTTGCGCCACGAGCGCGTTATTAGCGCTATCCGTCGTTCCTCTCGCTCTTCCTCGACCTCCCGCGTTCTTTCTCCGTTTCTCCCACTGCCCCGTTCCTCCCTCCGACGAGCTGTTCCTCTTCGTTCCCACCATCCGCCCTTCCACCCACCAACACTTCGTCATTCTAGCTTTTTACGTGCGTGTGGCGTTTTACGCCGCGTTCAGCTTTCGCGTATTCCCTATCCGTATCCGTATCCGTATCCGCGCGTTTGTATGTGTTTTATGTGCATAGCAAAGTGAACGGATGGGTGGAGAACGCGCGGGCCTGTACAGAAAAGAGGAACCCGTGTACGAGTAGTGGGTGGTGGAAGGATAGAGACGGATTGGAACAAACGGAAAGAGGGATAGCGAGAGGGGAGGGAGAGGAGAGAGAGAGAGAGAAGGACGCGAAGGGGTGGAGAACCAAGGCGGATGCGATGGTGGCAGGAGGTACGGAGTCGGGGTGCTGGCGAGTTAGAGGAGTGGCGTTTATAACTCGTGCCCGAGTCTCCAAGCTTTGAGAAGGCCAATTAGCAGCATAAAGCTACAGCTCGGCCCCGGGGCCGAGGATGTTTGTATGTAATAATGGATTGTTACTCAAAGTATCCGGCTAATTAATTAAGCCCCCGCGCTTCAGCGTGCACCCACTCACCGTTATAGCCGGCCGCCCTCCTCTCGAATCGCCTTTAGAACGCGTTTGTTCCCGCGAATGCGGTCGTCCGTGTTCCTCTCCCTCGTTCTCTCTCTCTCTCTCTCTCTCTCTCTCTCTCTCTCTCTCTCTCTCTCTCTCTCTCTC